>NC_142310.1:29525000-29812500 GCF_054855325.1 Carica papaya | reverse complement strand
TAAATTCTAATAATTATGTCTCAACGGTATTCCAAAAACTGCTACAACACTGAATTAGAGCATTAATTATATACTATATAGTCATTAAATACTAATAAATGGTTGCTTATTCATTAAGTTTTATTTTTATGTTTGAATTAAAAGAATGGAGAAAAATGAAAGAAGAATGTTAAAAGGAAAATGAATGAATCCTTTTTTATTTAGATAAATAATAAATGAGAAAGAAAATAAAATTATATACAATTATTTTTGTTTGAATTAAAATTAATAAAGAAATAGAGAAAAAGGAAAAAAAAAAAAAATTGAAAGAAAAATTCCTTTCCTTTTAGATTAATAATAAATTTGTCAACAAAAGGAAAATATTAATTATAAACTTTTAATGAAATGTACCTCTCATTTACTAATTAGACAATAAGTTACACATATAGAACAAATTTTAAAATTTTATAATATAAATTTTATGTCTCTTATCATTTTTTTGCTCAATTTCTGTTTTCTATTAACCTAAGTTATTCGAGTTATCACATACATGCGAATTACAAAATGGAAGAGCTCTCTCTCTATCGAACCTATAACAACATCTATTTTTTAATTGACTAAATATTTATTACTAGATATTTTATACCATTTTCTATTCATATTTCCTATTTGTAATAAATTAACCCATGAAAAATCTTACAAACTATAGAACTCACAAAATTTGTGTTATTGATTCAACTAATTGGAGATCCGGTCAATTTCAAATTTATTTTTTGGAAGTGAATTTATTGTTTGCTAATGCATCAAAAATTCTATATTAAAATTATTTACCCAACACAAAATTGAAGAAATAAAACTACTTACTTGCAAAGAAAGTCTAAGATCCAATTATCTAGCAAACACAAAATGGAATATATAAAACTTACCTAACTTGTAATAACAAAATTGAAAATCTAATTATTGATGTTTTAAATGAACTATACGTGCAAATTATTCTATTCAATCTAATAATTTAATTTTAATCTACAAATTTAAATTGGATCAATCACAAGTACAAGTACGAAAACATATGACAAGTGTTAATATAAGAAAAAGAAGTTTGTACCTCTTAAACGTCGTTACTAAACACTTGAGATTAAATATTTCTCGTGATTATCTGAATCCTCAAGCTTTTTCAATCGGGTAGATCCTTTAAATCTTTAAGAGATGAAATATAAGCATAGATCTCATAGTTGAGAGGATGAAGTGATATGATTTTGATAACTCAAGGTATCATCTTATAATTAGGGGCTAATGAAATGAAATAAGGTATAAAAGTACATTTATGGAAGATAATGTCATAACAATATCATATCTATACCAAATATTCAAATATGATAAAAACATGATAACATATTTGAAAATATATTCAGACATATGGAAAAAAATTTATTGAGAATATATCATATAAATTGTTAAATTAATTATACAAATTTAACAATTAAATAAAAAAGAGTAAATTTACCATCTGCATTTTAGGACACGAAAAATAATTACTATCTCCAATTTTTTTATTGTGCATTTTTCGTGTTTCAAATAGTTATTTTTTTTAAATTTTATCATTAACATAAAAAAATAAGATATTTGGCATCAATTTGGTAGTTTATGACTATATTTACAACTTTTTCCCATTTTGTATACTTTTCTATTGATTTCATGGACATTTTATTTGTGATTTTTCCTTTATAAAAAGTAGCAAAGCAAATTCAACTTTTTACTAGTATTTAAGTCTTGCTATTATTTTTGTGGGATTCTCGTCAATAAAATAGTTGTCAAACAAATCATTTACTTTCAAGCGTGAGTAATTAGCGATCTTCTTAATAAACATACATCCATATAAGTGATTCTCGTAAAGAAATTGCTCTCTTACATCCCAAATATATCTTAATTAGCAATTTTTTTTATAGATGCTATTACATAGTACAATCTACTATAAGAAAGCTTTGCCATGACATTATAATTTGGACTAACTAATTCTTTAATTTTTTTTCTAAAGGAAAAGATTTTATTAACATGAAAAAAACAGTTATATATGGTGACTCTTTTACCATTATTATTGAGATACTGATCAATCAATTTAACTATTTTTAATAATTGAGTTAACTGGATAGTTGATACTTTAACTTCAGTTCACTTTGTAAGTTAATGTGTTTAATTTAGTTTTACATCTCATAAATGTTTATTAATTGTATTATTTTCTTATTAGAAAGTTATTATATTGTTATTAGTATGCAAGAGTTAATTATTTAACTTTTTATTAAAAAATTACAAATTAAGTTATAACTGATTCATTGAGGAAATTATTAGAAAAAAAAACTTTATTTGACTTTCTTTTCACTTAATATAAATCTCTATTTTTTTCAACAACAAAAAAATCTTCTTTTATTACCTTCCAATTATTTTTCTTTTATAAATGAGATAACAAAGAGCAAAAATACAACACCATCAACATAAATCTGGGAGTTTAAGACCGAAGCATCACGACAATAGAGCCAATCTAACTATCTCTTTCTCATGTTTCCTTCTAATTAAATTACTCCTCTCAGTCTGGTTCATCTTTCCTCTCAATTCTCGCTTTTTTTCTCCATGTTTGTAACATCATTAGGCTCAAAATGATGTAAATGTAATATCCACCTAAAAGAAAAGAAAAAAATAAAATTTGGAGTCTAGGTGTAAATGAAAAAAAAAATTCAGAAATTGGAGCTTTTAAATAAATTCAGGAACTTAAATCAAAGTAGGTAAGTAAAAAGGGTATAAAAACATAAATAAGAACAAGTGGAATGGGGCAAAGAAAATCAGGAGAATGGATGGCCTAGATCGAACTGCTTGAGGAGATCGAATGAAGGAGATTTAAAAAAATGGATGGCCCAGATCAAGTCATGAAGATCAAATGGTTGAGGGAATGGGCATAAAAAGGGAAGAGATTAGGGTTTTCTCTTCATTTTGAAGAGTAACCGAAAAAGAAAGAGGAAGAAGAGATAGGAGCGATAGAGAAGGGAAGGAAGAAGAGAGGGTCGCGCGGGGAAGCTGATAGGAAGAAAGAAGGAGATGGAAGGAAGAGGAAAGCCAGAAAGAGGAAGGAGAAGAAAATAGAGTATGGGCCGAGCGGGAAGGGGAGCCAAAGAGCGACCGCCGCAAGGGAGGAAGAAAAGAAGAGACGGGCGGAGGCAGGAGAGTGTGGAAGCCGAACTAAAAGGAAGAAGGAGGAAAAAAAATCACAGCCAAAGAACACCATGTGATGGCAGAATCTGAAAAGAAATACGGTAAGTTTCGTCCTTTTTATCATTTTCGTCTCTATTTTTTGAAAATCTTTTTTCCTATTTCACACTAACTGGCATATAGGTGTGAAATCCTTTGTCCAAACTTCGAAGCAAACTAGGTAGTTGCGGGGTAGCCGAGAAAAGACCACAAGGATCCAAATTGAGGCCGAATTACCCCACGCAAGAAAGATAAAGCTTTTTCGTGTGTTTTGGTTGGTTATTGAGCGTCGGGGAACGGGGTTGGTGTTAGGTCGGCCACGTGGGCTCGGCCATGCCACCAATCCGTGCGTGAACCGAGGAGGCTTCCTCGAGAATGGGGAAAGTTGACCCATTCGGGAAGCCAAATGGTCTTCCCCGAGCATGAGAACCCGATCCACCATTTTAGGTTTCGATTTTTCGTTCAGAAAGCTGAAAAGTCTTTATTGGAGAACAGAAATTTGATTTGCTGTATCAGAAGCTGAAAAGTCTTTTTAAAAAAACGGGAATCTAATTCACCAAACTGGAAGTTTAAAGATTTTTTGGGTAAGAATCCCGATAGATTCGGGTATTTCGTTGGGTGGTCGTTGGAAATCGTAATTTGATTAAATTAATTTTTAGTATTTTAAAATATTTTAATTAATTATGTCGTGTATACAGCAAAATTTGAGCATTCAGATTGATTCGGAAAGACACTTATAAGAATAAATATTTCTAAATCTCAACCAGACTAAATTTTAAAAAGTGCATTCATTTTGTAAAAATTATGAATTTAAAATTTGAAGGGACATTGGCCCAATTTCGATGGAAAAATAAAACTCAAATTATAATCATTAAACCTAAGCAATTGGAACCCTATGAAGAGACAAAACCAGAAAATAGATCCAATGGACTGAGAGTTATTTGAACTGAGTTATTTGGACTGATGAAATATGAAATTGAAAAGGAAAATTCTCAATTAAGGAAAAATTGAAAAAGAAAAAAAATAAAATAAAATTGTAAAAATAGAAAGGAAAAGAAATAATTGAGGTTAAGAAATAATCATTTAAATAAATTGAGAATTTTGGAATAAGAGGGTAGGCGTGAATAAGGTAGAGAACCTGAATATCTTCTCGTTTAGTCTGAATTTAGGAGTGGAGTGTGTGTGTGTGTGTGACTGAAGTTCAGAAGGCATGATGAACTTGCACATGGATAGAGTCTGAAATATAATCCAGACATGGATAGGCATTTATGTGATTGTGGGCTACCTAACAAACATACCTGTTGTGGCCATTTTGTGATTTGTGTGTGTGTTATCTATGCGATTGGGGGATCTATTTCGTCTTTCCTCGATGATGACATAAACGACATTGTACGATGAAACTATAGAAATGACCGTTCGAGTGTATCTATGATCTTTTATGTGTGTGTGATTATGTTTTGAAATGACGATTGATATTCGAGTGCATTTCTGACTTTCGAGAGTATGAGAATATATATTTGAGGTTTGTATATAATATTCGAGAGAATTTATCAGATCGATAGAAACATGTGAATAGTAAAAATAAGAACATGAATTTGTACTGAAATATTCTTATTGTTTTTATTTCTTACAGTGTATTTTACATGAAATTTTATCTGGGTTAAGAGAACATAAATACTTATTGAGTTAGTGAAGCTCATTAAATTTCACCCTAATACTTTTCAGAGGAGAATGAAGAGCCAATACCGCTATTAGACGAGTAGAACCTATAAAAGGGTTCTTGTTTTTGTATATTTTGTGCATATTTGAAAAGTTTTATTTTGTTCTTAGACTCTAAATTATGACCTCATATTTTATATACATAATTACTGTACATATCAAATGGGATGGTATGTGGTACTATATTTTTTTGATCAACGCATGTATATATCTTATAGGCCCACTGCATGAAATGGTCGGAGCAAGAATTGTGCCTCATATCGAGTATCAGGACGTGATAGGTGGTATCAGATCCCACATTTCTAGAAACATCCCTTGTGCATGAGGTTTTAGAGTTTAAATATGATATTTTGTAACTATTTAGGTGTTGAGAAGTAGGAAATGTTATTTTGAAATGTTCTAATTCATTCTTTTTTGAATGAAGGGTTATAAGATGAGACGTGGACAGACTCCACTTGAGCAACCTTCCGATTACATGTCCTTACATAAGCATATTGACCAGTTATACCACATGGTAGAAAAGCTTGTTAACTAGCCTAGAGAAGGGATACCTAGCCCTCCTCCAGTAACGGCTCCATACAATCCAGAACTAATCATTATAGACTATCATAAAAAGTTTATGAGACTCCATCCTCCTACATTTACTGGTACCAAGAATTTTATTAAAGCTGAAGGATGGTTGAAAGAAATTGAAATGGCATTCTGAGTTTTGGGAGTGACTTCTGAACAGAAAATGATTCTGGCTACATACCAGTTTGGGGGTGAAGCTGACCGTTGGTGGGAATTCAGACAGATTACCTTACATGTTCCCATCACCTGGGAGAGATTTCTGGGGGCGTTCAACGTCGAGTACTTTCTAAAACGACTCCAACACAAAAAAGAATTAGAGTTCATGCAGCTCACTCAGAGGAACTTGTCAATGGTAGAATAAGCTCGAAGATTCACTAAGTTGACTCATTTTGCTCTAGCCATTTTGATTGATGAAGGACAAAGGGTGAGAAAATTTTAGTGGGGGCTACGCCTAAAGATTTAGGATGTTCTTGCAGGTCTAGAATTGAAGACCTATGATGAGGTTTTGGCGAAAGAAAAAATAGTAAAAAGTAGATTGAGGGGTTTTTCCTCCGAAGCAGGTAGTTCTAGATCCCCAGTACCTTTAAGAAGGCATATTCCAGGGTATAGTTCATAAGCTAAGAGGCTCAGAATGGTAACAGAGGTATCTCTTAGACCACCATCAACTCCTAGTAGGGCACCGACCTGTCGTACTTATGGAAAGAATCATGGTAATCAGCTACGTCATCGTGTCACTTGATCCTGTTTTAAGTGTGGTAGCCAACAACATCTTATCCGTAACTACCCACTTATAAAGGAACAACCAGAAGCTCAAAGATGGGAATGAGTGTACACACTTACTACAGCAGATGTTGAAGCAAACCTAGATGTGGTTCAAGGTGATAAAGATAAGAATATTGATTTTTATGATGTGTGGTGGTCCGTGAGTATCCAAATGTATTCCTTGACGAACTTCCAAGATTACCTCCAGACCGTGAAATAGAATTTTTCATTGATTTACAACCAGGCACCCAAGCAATCTCCATTGCTCCTTACAGACTAGTGAAAGCTGAAATGGAAGAATTAAATAAGCAATTAACAAAACTCTGATAGAAAGGATTCATTCGCCCTAGTGTTTCTCATTGGGGTGCTCCTGTAACATTTTCCAATAAGAAAGATGAAACCAAGCGAATGTATATTGTTTATAGATAACTAAACCAAGTCACCATCAAGAATAAATACCCTTTGCCCAGAATTGATGACCTATTTGACCAATTGCAAGGGCGCAGATCTTTTCCAATATTGATTTACGATCCAGTTACCATCAAGTAAAGATTAAACTTAAGGATATTTCAAAGACCGCCTTTAGAACTAGGTATGGTCATTACGAATTCTTTATCTTACCTTTTAGATTGACGAATACCCCGGCAATATTTATAGACATGATGAATTGGATGTTTGATCCTTGGTTAGATCAATTTATTATTGTGTTCACTGACGATATATTAATTTACTCCAAGAGTCGAGAAAAACATGTTGAACACTTAAGGCAAGTTCTGAAAACTCTTAGAAAAAAAAAAGTTGTATGCAAAATGGAGTAAGTGTACATTCTAACTTGAACAAATCACTTTTTTGGGTCATGTAGTTTTTAAAGACGGAGTATCTGTTGATCCAACAAAAGTTGAGTCTATCATGGGATTGGAACATCCCACTACGGTAAAGGGTGTTCAAAAATTTTTGGGTATGGCTGGGTACTACCGCTGATTTGTGAAAGGATTTTCTAATATCACAACCCTTTTACCTGGCTTACTAAGAAGGATGTTAAGTTTGAATGAATCCCATACTGTAAAAGTAGTTTTAGAGAACTCAAAAATCGACTCGTGATGACTCAAATACTAACACTACCTAATGGATCAGGGGGATATGCAGTATATACTGATGCGTCAAGCCAGGTTTAGGGTGTGTGTCAATGCAAAATAGAAGAGTCATCGCCTACGGATCGAGACAATTGAAGAATCATAAACGAAATTATCCGACCCATGACTTGAAATTAGTTGCAATTGTTCATGCCACTAAGATCCGGTGTCATTATCTGTATGGAGAGATCTTTAAGATCTATACTGATCACAAGAGTCTTAAATATCTCTTCACGCAGAGGGAACTAAACATGCGCCAGCGTAGATGGATAGATCTTCTTAAGGATAGATCCAGGGAAATGAAATGTGGTAGCTGATACACTGAGTCGCAATACCTCCAGCATGATTATAAAACTAGTAGCTTCCGAATGCAAGAATCTAAAGACCTTACAAAAATTACAATAGGGTATTCACAAATAAAGAATGTATGTAGCCAGCTTGAGAATCAAGCCAATATTAATTCAAAAAATTAAAAATTCTAAAGAAATTGACACTACTATAGGGACCTTGAATGAAGAAACTTAACAGGGTTTAAGGTCTTACTTCAGGGTTCACGATGATAGTTTACTTCGATTCAAAGGAAGATTGTACGTTCTGGATGATCTTAACTTGAAGAGACTCATATTAAAGGAAGCACATAATTCTAGGTTTAACATACACCCAGGCATCACCAAAATGTATAAAAGTGTAAGACCTCGGTATTGGTATATTCGGATGAAGAAAGATATCTATGAATTTATTAGTAAACATCTCACATGTTAGCATATTAAAGCTGAACACCAAAATCCATGGGGATTACTCCAACCTCTACCAATTCGAGAGTGAAAGTGGGAACACATCACTATGAACTTTGTGATGGGTTTGCCTATGACTAGATTAAACTATGATACTATTTAGGTGATAGTGGACTGATTAACGAAGTCAACTCATTTCCTACCAATAAAAACTACAGATCCTCTAGATAAACTTGTTAAATTATATATTAAGGAAGGTATTAGACTTCATAGAATTCCAGTATCAGTAGTTTCAGATTGAGATGTTCGTTTCACCTCTAGGTTTTGGACAAACCTTCAATAGGCCTTAGGCACTACTTAACATTCAGCACAACATTTCACCCACAAACGGATGGTCAAATGGAGAGAACCACTTAGATATTTAAAGATATACTTAGGGCTTGTGTACTAGAGATGGAAGGAAATTGGGATGACCATCTACCATTGATTGAATTCACCTACAATAATAGCTATTAATCCAGTACTAGTGCAGCTCTATGTGAAGCACTTTATGGCAGACCCTGAATATCTCCTGTGTGTTGGGAAGAAATTGGGGGCCAAAAATTAATTGGACCAAATTAATTGAAGAAACTACCTCCAAGATTGTCCTAATTAAGAAAACCTTCAAACCACCAAAAGTAGACAGAAGAGTTATGCAGATAACCATAGAAGGAGTTTGGAATTTGAAATAGGGGATCATGTGTTCTTGAAAGTGTCATCAATGAAGGGCTTTATGAGATTTGAAAAGAAATGCAAATTGAGCCCTCGCTTCATTAGACCATTCAAAATACTGGAGAGAATTGGATCTACTGCTTACTGATTGACATTGCCACCAGAGTTGGCTAACGTTCATGATGTATTTCATGTGTCCATGTTACGTAAGTATCAGCCTGATCCATCGTATATAATTCAGTATGAGGAGATTCCTATTGAAGAAGATATGTTCTATCAGGAAATGCCCCCATAGAAATATTAGACAAACAGAAATGAGTATTGAGGAATAAGACTATTCTGATGGTCAAGGTACTCTAGTGACATCATTCACCAGCAGAATCTATTTGGGAGACTAAAGATTCGATATGACCTCGATTTCCTCACCTATTGTAGAGATATCTCAAATTTGGAGGGAAAAAAATTTATAAGGAGGGAAGAATTGTAATATCCACCTAAAAAAAGAAACATAAATAAAATTTAGAGTTTGGGTATAAATGAAAGAAATTTTCAAAAATTGGAGCTTTTAAGTAAATTTAGGGACTTAGATGAAACTAAGTAAGAAAAAAATGGGTAAAAACATAAATAAGGAGAAGTGGAAGGGGGTAAAAAAAATAAGGAGAATGGACGGCTCAGATCGGACCTCTTAAGGAGATCAAATGGAGGAGATTTAAAAGAAAATGGATGGCCCATATTGAGTCATAGAGATCCAACGATTGAGGAAATGAGTATAAAAAGAGAAAAGATTTGGGTTTTCTTTTTATTTTGAAGAGTAACCAAAAAAGAGAGAGAAAGAAGATAAAGGGGTGATCAGGAAGGGAAGGAATAAGAGAGGGTTGTGCGGGGAAGCCGAGAGGAAGAAAGAAATAGAGGGAAGGAAGAGGGAGGGCGGAAAGAGGAAGGGAAATAAGAGAAAAATGAGGAAGGAGAAGAAAAAAGAGGGGCCGAGTGGGAAAAAGAATGAGAGCCAAAGAGCGACCACTGCAAGGGATGAAGAAAAGAAGAGAGGGGCGAAGATGGGAGAATGTGGAAGCTGAACCGAAAGGAAAAAGGAGGAAAAAAATCGCAACCGAGGAACACCATGTGACGGCAAAATCCGAGAAGAAATATAGTAAGTTTTGTCCTTTTCATCCTTTTCGTCTCTATTTTTCAAAAATCCTTTTTCCTATTTCACACTAATCGACATGTAGGTGTGAAATCCGTTGTCCAAACTTTAAAGCAAGCTAGGGAGCCGCGGGGTGGTCGAGAGGAGACCACCCGAATCCAAATCGATGCCAAATCGCCTCATGCGAAAAAGGTAATGCTTTTTTTGTGTGTTTTAGTTGGTTGTTGAGCGTCGAAGAATGGAGCTAATGTCAGGTTGGCCGCACGGGCTTGGTCAGGCCACCCACCCACGCAAGAACTGAAGAGGCTTCCTCGGGAATAGGGAAAGCCAACCCATTCGGGAAGCCGAAGGGTCTTCCCCGAGCATGGGAACCGGATCCATCATTTTAAGTTCTGATTTACTATCCAGGAAGCTGAAAAGTATTTTTCGAAAAACGAGAATCTAATTCACCGAATGGGGAGCCGAAAGGTTTTTGGGGTACGAATCCCGATAGATTCAGGTATTCCGTTGGGTGGCAGTTGGAAACCATAATTTGATTAAATTAATTTTTTAGTATTTCAAAGTATTTTAATTAATTATGTCATGTGTACAAAAAAATTTGGACATTGAAGCAGATATAGGAAGACGTGTAGGAGAGTAAGTATTTCTAAATCTCAACCGAGTTAAATTTCGAAAAGTGCATTCATTTTATAAAAATTATGAATTTAAAATTTAAAAAGACATTGGCCTAATTTCGATGGAAAAACAGAACCCAAATTATGATCAGTAAACCTAAGCAATTGGAACCCTATGAGGAGACAAAACTAGAAAACAGACCCAATGGACTGAGAGTTATTTGGACTGATTAAATATGAAATTGAAAAAGAAAATTTTTAATTAAGGAAAAATTAAAAAAGAAAAAGAAATAAAATAAAAATGTAAAAATAGAAAGAAAAAAATAATTGAGGTTAAGAAATGATCATTTAAACAAATTGAGAATTTTGGAATGAGAGGGTATGAGTGAATAGGGTAGGGACCCTGAATACCTTCTCATTTAATCTGAATCGAGGAGGGGAGTGTGTGTGTGGCTGAAGGTCAACAGGCATGGTGAACCTACACATGAATAGAGTCTGAAACCTAATCTAGATGTAGATAGGCATTCGTGTATGGGCCACCTAGCAAACGTACTTGTTATGACCATTGTGTGATTTGTGTGTGTGCTATCCATGCGATGAGGGAATCCATTTTGCCTTTTCTCGATGATGACATAAACGACATCACACGATGAAATCATAGAAATGACCGTTCGAGTGTATCTGTATCTTTTGGTATGAATGATATTCGAGTGTATCTATGATCTTTTGTGTGTATGATTATGTTTCGAAATAACGATTCATATTTAAGTGCATTTATGACTTTCGAGAGTATGGGAATATACATTTAATATTTGTATATGATATTCGAGAGAATTTATCAATTAATCAGGAATATGTAAAGTAGTAAAAATAAGAACATGAATTTGCACTAAAATATTTTTATTATTTTTGTGAGAACGAGAATAATTATTGAGTTGGTGAAGCTTATTAAATTTCATCCTGATATTTTTTATATGAGAATGAAGAGCCAGCACCACTGCCAGACGAATAGAACCTGTAAAAGGTTTCTTTTTTTTGTATATTTTGTGCATATTTGAAAAGTTTTATTTTGTTCTGTTAGACTCTAAATTCCGACCTCATGTTTTGTATATATAGTTACTGTGCATATCACATGGGATGTTATGTTGTATTATATTTTTTGATTCATGCATTTATATATTTTATGGGCCCACTATATGAAATAGCTGGAGTAGGAATTGCACCTCATATCGAGTATTGGGGCATAATAGTAATTTAATTTTTTAATAATAATAAAAAGAATTAATTTTGATTATTTTTTAGAAATATGGATTTTGGATAAATTTGAAAATAATTTTAGAAAACATGGCAAAACTATAAATAAAGAGGGTGTATTTAAAAAAAAAATTTGAAAATAGGGGTCAAATCTAAAAAAGGAGAAATGCAGGCCACATAAGATGGCCACATCAGCAGCATAGCGAGTCAGAATGTGCCGCGTGGCGGGCATGCTAGCACGGGCTCCACATGAGTGATCTGCGTGCCTGGGCGATCCAACGATCCATGTTCATTACCGCACATATGAATGGTCTTGATTGATTTCCCATATAAGTGCGATCAGACTACCCACGCGTCTTTGATCGAAAGGCCCAAATTTGCTTTCTTAATAAGCGCGATCGGATGCTTGAGGAATATCCACGTGGACCCAGATGGACAACTCAGATCGAGAGAAGGGGGGGTATTTAAGCGCTTCTTCCATCGAAACCCTAACCCTAGTCGCACACCCACTTGCCGGAGAAGAAGAAGAAGAGCGGCCGGAAGAGAAGCCCAGCCACCGGCGCTGCCACACCGGAGACTCGAAACGTGCCATTGAGTACAATTTTTCTTCTTGCTCTTCCCGTTTCTCTGCCCTTTAACCACCTAACACATTTTTATGCAAATTAACTGAAAACAACCACGACCTGCGAGGAAGAACAGCGAAGCTTGGCTTAGCCACCACACCAAAAAGTCGAAATCGCTGGTAAGCTTCAATATTTCCCCTCTTTTCACCGATAAACACCTCCTAACCATGATTTAAACATATTTTCATTAAGAACCGGCCAAAAACGGCCTGGCCGATAAAGGAGCCGCTGAAGAAAGAAGACTAAGTGGCGGAGCACGGTGCCACAGCCGTGTCGAAGCCCCAACCCAACTCCCCGGTGAGATTTTTGTCTTTTTTGGCTGTTTCTCTTGTATTTTCAAGTTATTTTGACATATATTTCGATCTTAGAAGAAAATGTAACATCTCGAACCTCAATGTCGGTGGGTACGGACGTTAGCATAATATTTTCAACTAATAGAACAGATAAATATTAAATATGCAATTGAATTATACTTTAATACACATCCTTTGTGACTGAATAATTATTTATTTATAAATAATTGAGGCATTTAAATTAATTTACAATATTAAAATAAAAATTAATAAAGTTTTCTTCGTCATATTCCATTGATCTTTGACTTCCTCTGACTTAGATGGGGGTGAATTGTGGTGGGCTTCACAAACTCAGTAAGAAAAATTATTTTATAATAGAGACTTACGTGCATACATTCACGCAATATATAAAATATAATAATATTTATAATCAAAAAAATATCAAACAAATCATTCCAATTAAATACACAATAAAACAAATCATCACAAGAAACATATTCTAATCCTCACTCTTTTAACCTAATTTTTGTTCTCATTTCAAATCACATTTACACTCAAAATATCACAATCTAAGATTTCATCATGTGATATCGTTTATATCATCATTGAAGAGATGAGAAATGGATCCCCTATCCCATGGATAACACACACATAAAATCTCACATTGGCCATAGGAGTTACGCTTTTTAGGTGATCCACACTCGCAAACACCTATCCATGTCTGGACTAGGTTTCAAACTCTATCCATGTGCAGGTTCACCATACACATTGAACTTCAACCACACACACACTCTCTCCTCCTCGATTCAGACTAAACGAGTAGATATCCAGGGTCCTTACACTATACTCTTTCCAAATCTCCCTCATTTTTAATTCACTTATTTCATACCTAAGATCTTAATTTTTATGCATAATTAAATACAAACACATACACAAAATACATGATATCATCACACCCATAAGAGCTATACATTTCAAACCACTTTCTAAATCATCATGTACCAGATCACAAGCACGTAAGACTCAGATTTCTCGCTCAACTATACTAGATCATACAGCAAATACAGTGCATCGTATATTTGTATCACATCACATAGCAAGTGAAGTGTACCCAATTTTCACACGTACACACACTGATTATACATTTCACATGCATAACATATGTACACACATATTAATACGCACATATATTACAATACAGATATGTACCCTCACTACGTGTCTCACACTAAATATATATTTATATTTATAAATACAATCTCTATCGACACATACACATTCATACTTAAACACGTACACACAATCACACACAACATGCCATATATTTATATTTATTCATGCATTTGTTTTTATCAGCTCTGTTCTTATCAATTCATATCTCATTTATTGTATAATTTTATATATATACACACACACATGCATAACAATGAATATATATATATATATATACTATATAAATACACACAAATACAAATTAGACATACTAGTTATATTCATATTATATTACACACATTAAAATATTCACACATAATGCACTATACATACATACATTTACATAAACATATAATTTATATCTCTGTATAGAATACACATAATTCTTACCTATGTTGTGATAAAAAAAGCTTTGAGAATTCTTTCTAGCTTAATCTACAGTCCTCTCAAAAATTCGAATATCGTTTGGATAATTTTTCTCGTTTATAATGAAAAATACATATATTAAATTATGAATAATTTTGAAATTATATTACGTGAAATGAGGAACGGATTTTACCTTGGGACACGCGGTCTCAGTCGCCAACGTCACCACGTGCCATCATATGCATGTCACTGAAAATGTCAGGCGCTGATGATCAAATCAGCTCGCGTTGTCGCATGCGGCGCACCAACATCATATTGGTCGCCACACTTCCATTTTTTTTTCTTAGTTTAATTAATTTTTTTCTTTTTTTTCTCTTTTTTTTTCTTGTCTTTCATTATTATTATTTTTATTCCTTTTTTTCTCTTTTTTTTTTTTTCTTTTTTTTTCTTTTCTTCTTTCTTTTTCCTTCCTTCTTCTTCTTCCTCCTTTCTCGTAGCTTTTTTTCTTTCTTCTTCTTTGTTTTTTTTCCTTTCTTCTTCTCTTCTTCTTCTTCTTCTTTCTATTTCTCTCTCTCTCTGTGTCTGTCTCTCTCTATCTCTGTTTCTCTCTCTCTATCTGTCTCTGTCTCTCTCTCTCTTCATTTATTCATCCTTCTTCTTCTTCTTCTTCTCTCTCTCTCTCCTTTCCGCGATGTCTCCTCTTCTGCTGCATCTCACTTTCGCGACTGCCGCACACTCTTCCTCCTCACATGACCAAAGGTTCATCCCTTCACTTTGCTCTCTCGCCCCCGATCCTCACTGAGCTCTCTTCCTCTCTTTTTTTTTCTGCTATTTCATTACATATATATATACATATTTGTCGCCTAGTTTGTTCTCCTTCTCTCTATATTCTTCTTTTTTTTATTTTCTTCTTTTAATTTATAATTAATTGTATATATATATATTTTATTATATATTTTTTCTTACCCAGCTGGGTAGTACAGGAAAACTCAAGAAATTCAAGAACCGGGAATCGTCGAGAACTATAGCGAAAAAGACAGTATTCTAGACACTAACTCGGGGTAAGAATCCCTCACCCATTTTTTTTGTTACGGTTAAATTGAAGCTAAACTGATAAAAAATAGAAAATTTAGTTAATCTGCAGTCTTTTAATTGATTAAAATACAGGTTACCAATGAAGCAAGTAACCGGTTAGTTTATGCACGTTTTGAGTTTTAATTGTAGTAGTTATTTCTTCAGTTGTTTATTATGTTTATCTATTCATTGTACTGCTTACTTTAATGCATTTATTTTAATTCTATGGCGAAGGTGATAAGGTTTCTTAATTTATGTTGTCATGTCATTCTATTGTATAAATAATACATTTATGTCGATATAATGCATACTTATTTCATGTACGTACCCTAAAATGTGAATACCATACTCATGTGTTGTTTAAGATACAGATATATGTGTCTCTTAAAGCTAAATAGTAAATAAAAAAATATATGTATTAATTAATGGTATTAAATAAAAGGGGCTTACTGGGTGTCTTGGGAAATAATGTACGAAGGATGAACCCTACCGTGAATGTTATCTTCAATCGTAGGGGATTGAGATGTCTCATACTGGAAGGGGTTGAGAATCGTTTTAATTACGCTCATACCGAACGGGGTATTGAGGTGGGTGTATGTTTTAGCTCCTATTACCGGATGAGGTAATGAGATGGCTGTTTGATTAATAAAATGAATGTTCATATCCACGTGTAGTAAAGATCCCTATGGATCTCAATGACACCGGTACACAAGGTAAAATAATAAAAATGAATATGGTAGGAATCCAGTTTTGGAAAATAGCGGAAGATTAATTGTTACATGTCTTTTAGAATACATATTGTAGATTGTTATTCTGATTCTTACCTTAATAAATGAAATTTGAGAATTTATAAGTGAATTGAGAAAATATTAACATTTTCAGTAAAACGAATAATGAATGTACTAACGTTCGAATTTTATTAAAAATGAGCTTTATTGGTTGTTTTATATTTTCTACAACCCTTTAATTTTCCTTATTAGTAGTAATTCGTTGATATTCTTACTGAGTTAGTGTAGTTCACCATTTATTATTAACTATTTCAAATCATGACGATTAAGATTTAGATCTTGAATAACAAGAAAACTAGCTAGGAGATTGCCTATCTGCTTCCCTAGTTTCGAGCAGAGGTTGATCATATTTATTTTTTTTATACTTTTTTTATTTAAGTTTTTAAGGGCATTTTCATAACAATATTGGGCATTTTAAGTAAATTGTGCAAAAAATGTAACCCTAAACTCTAATTGCTTCCGCTAAATTACAAATTTCAGTATTGCTTATTTCACTATTTCTGAGTTATACGCTAAAAAACTCTAGTAGGGGGTTTGGGCTTTTACAGTTGGTATCAAAGTTGCGTTCTTTGGAACCATTCCTTACACATAGAGTTAGAGTAAATTTAATGCAACTCGAATTTCAAACTATTGTTATGAAATGTAGATAAAGGAACATGAGGACATGAAGGCCCCCGCTAAATAGAGCAGTCAGGGAGGAATCGCTTTAGGAGGATGTTGATCGGATCTTCAAGATGCTTGAGAGACTCATTTCTGCACAACAGACCAAGAAAGAGAGAAGGAAATTATCTGATCCCCCTCCACCCCTGCTATAATATGAGTCATCTCTCTATAGTATCATGCGACATCGCCGCAGTACAATCCAATGCCTTCACTATATAACCCAATACCGCTACAGGGCCTGATTCCTCCCCAACATAATCTGGTTCCCCTTTAGCAGGACTCAGCTTTGCCTATGATGGACCTGGGCTACATCGAGAGGTCCAAGAGACTTAACTCATATACTTTTGTAAGGGCATCCACGTTTGAGGAAGTTGAATACTGGTTAGCAGAGACAAAGAAGGCCTTTGCGACCCTTGGAGTGGTTCCTAAACAGAAGGTTGTCCTTGTCACTTACATGGTCGTAGGTGAGACAGGATGTTAGTGATAACTTAAGCAAGCTACTCTACCCACTCTAATCACCTAGAAACAGTTTTTGGCAGCCTTTAATACTGAGTATCTTTCAGAATACCTCCGACATCTGAAAGAAATAGAGTTTGCACACCTAGTCCAAGGAGATTTGTCAGTATCATAATATACTCAGAAATTCTTGAAGTTAGGCTAGTACTCCCCTGAGAACATGATAGATGAGGGCAGGAAGGTAACAAAGTTTGAATAGGGTCATCGTCTTGAGATCATACAACAGTTATATATCTTCGAGCCTGGCACTTTTGAGCGGTCTTGGCCAAGGCACAATTAATAAAGAGGAACCTCTTCATTTTTTCCTCAGCAGTGGGCAATTCCAAACTCCTAGTTCCACATCGCAGGCCAACACTACTGCACTGAACCAGCAGAACAAGAGACCAAGACCCGCAGCTCAGGCTCCTCCCCAGGCCTCGATAGTAAGATGTAGTAAGGTTTGTCAGCATTGTGACAAGGATCATGAAGACCGATCTTACTATCGCCTCAACAACGTCTGTCACATATGTAAGATTGCCCAGCACTATGCGAGAGAGTGTCTAAAGAACCAAAATCAGATTAGATCCGTAGTCTAGGGCAGAGTATACACAGTCACATAGCAGGATACTGAAGCCAACACGGATGTGATAAAGTGTATGTATACTATCTGCAACCACCTTACACATGTTTTGATTAATACTAGTGTTTCATATACTTTACTCCAAATTTAAATGTGTTACTTGAAAGTCCTGATTCTGTATTATTTATGTGTACACTTGAGAATGGATCATTACCGAAGAATGTTATATACAAAGGTTGTATCATAGAGATAGCAGGTAGGGAATTGAGTATAGATCTGATAGCACTTGACACAGGGAATTTTGATATAATTATGGGAATGAATTGGTTAGCAGCGTATCACACTACTGTGGACTATTATTAGAAGAAACTTTATTTAACATTCCTAACGAAGAGTCTTTTAGTAATTAATGAAATATTAGATATTATTGTCGTATGATGACTGTATTGTTTATTAAATGCCTTTAATTTAACTATTCTTTTCCACGTTAGGCAAACCTAAGGAAGATATTTGCATTCAAGATATTCCTGTTGTTCGAAACTTTTCGAATATATTCCCTGATGAATTACCAGGATTGTCAGTAGATCGAGAAGTTGAATTAACCATAAATCTTCGACCTAGCACTCAACCCATTTCGGTTGTCTCATACCGAATGAGTCGTGTCGAAATGAAAAAACTAAAAAAATAGATTAAAGAGTTATAGGATAATGGGTTTATCCGATATAACATATCCCCTTGGGGTGCCAAAGTCACATTCGTAAGAAAAAGTTATGAGTTCTTGAGATTGTGTATAAACTACAAAGAACTAAACAATGTCATAATCAAGAACAAGTACCCCCTTCCCAGGATTGATGATCTTTTTGATCAGTTACAGGGTGCTTAGATTTTTTCCATGACCATCCTGCGTCTAGGATACCCTCAGGCGAAGATCAAGGCAGAAGATATTCCTAAGACGACCTTCAGGACTTGATATGGGCATTATGAGTTCCTTGTTATATCTTTCGGATTGACTAATGCACCTTCAATTTTTATATATTTGATGAACAGGATCTTCAGGTCAGTCTTGGATTAGTTTGTCATAGTTTTCATTTATGATATCCTGGTTTACTCTAAGAGCAGAAAAAACACGTTCAACATCTGACTCAGGTCTTACAGGTTCTTAGGGAAAAGAAACTATATACAAAGTTGAGTAAATGTAGATTCTGACTTGAGCATACTTCCTTCCTAGGACACATAGTATCAAAAGATAGAGTGTCAGTAAATCCCGACAAGATTGATGCAATGATGGGATGGAATCAGTTAACATCAGTCAAGAAAATTAGGAGCTTCTTGGATATGGTAGGTTATTACCATAAGTTTGTGGAAGGGTTCTCAAGTATAGCAGCCCACCGGACACAACTTACGAAGAAAAATATCAAGTTCGAGTAGAATGAAGAATGTGAAAAAAGCTTTACAAAACTTAAGGAACGACTAACTACTATACTAGTGTTGGCTTTGTCGAATAGGATAGGTGGGTATACAGTACACAGTTACGCATCCTACCAAGAATTGGGTTGAGTTCTGATGCAGCATAAGAAAGTCATGGCTGATAGGTCCAGGTAGTTAAAAGTTCATGAAAAGAATTACCCCACCCATGACTTGGAGCTTGCCGCTATTATCCACGCCTTGAAGATCTAGTATCATTACTTGTATGTAAAAACATTTGAAATTTATACGAACCGTAAAATCCTAAAACATATATTCGCCCAAAATGACCTCAACGTGCATTAGAGGCATTGGATAGAACTCCTTAAGGATTACGATTGTAAGATCTTGTACCACCCAAGAAAATGTAATGTGCTAGCTGATGCCCTCAACAGGAATAATGTAGTTATATTAGCTCACATAATGATATTTGAGTGCAGGATAATAAATGTCACACAGTAGATACAATTCTAATATTTGAAAAGAGGCACATGTCTAGCTCACTTAACAGTTCAACCTGAGTTAATCTATAGAATAAATGAGGCTCAATTGACTGATTTCACTCTAGTAGCTTTAAAAAAAATACAGAATAGGATTTGAATTCAGAGTTTCGAGTCTCTATAGATGGGTTGCTAAGGTTTCATAATAGGTTGTGTGTCTCTAGTGATAGCGAGTTGAAGAGAGATATCATGACGGAGGCTCATAGTTCGAAGTTCAACATGCACCTGGGAAGCACCAAGATGTATCAAAGCATACAGCCCTAATTTTGGTAGAGTGTGATGAAAAGGGAAACCATTAATTTCGTCTCAAAATGCCTTATATGTCAACATGTCAAAACAGAGCATCAATACCCAGACAGGTTACTTCAACCACTGCTAATCCCGGAATAGAAATTGGAACATATCACCATAGACTTTATAACAGGACTGCCTAAGGCACGTTCGAGACATGATATGATTTGGATAATTGTTAATTGACTCACTAAGTCCTCCCATTTCCTAACTATCAGAATAACAGATCCGTGGACACGATAACTATTATCTATATTTAGGAGATAGTCATATTGCATAGAGTTCTAGTGACTGTGGTATTAGATAGGGACCCTAGGTTCACCTCTAGGTTTTGGACAAGCCTTTAACAAGAAATGGGAACAAAATTGTCTCTTATTACAGCATTCCACCCTAACTATATGTACAATCAAAACAAACTATTTGCACATGGGAGGATATGCTTAGAGTTTGTGTTCTAGATTTCGGAGGGCACTAGGATGACCATCTACCCCTGCTAGAGTTTACCTACAATAACAGTTATCAGATAAGTATTAGTATGCATTTATATAAGGCATTATATGGTCAATCCTGTAGGTCACTGATTTGTTAGGAAGAGGTAGGTGACAAGAAACTAATTGGCCCAGATCTTGTAAATGAGACCACATTAAAGATTGCAATATCAGGAAAAATATTTAAACGACCTAGAGTAGACAGAAAAGTTATACGGACACCTGAAGGAGAGATTTAGAATTTGAGAAAGGCAATCAAGTGTTCCTTAAGGTCACCCCTTTTAAGGGCATCACCAGATTTGGAAAGAGGAGAAAGTTGAATCCCTGGTTTATCGGACCATTTAAAATTTTGGATAGGATTGAGATATCCGCTTACAGACTAGCACTACCTCAAGAACTATCCAATGTCTATAATATCTTCTATGTATCAATGCTGCGCATGTGTAACCCTGACCCCTCACATATTTTATCTTACAAGCCACTTCCATTTTAAGAGAATTTATCTTATAAAGAAGTACCGGTTAGCATTTTAGACCAAAAGAGTAGAGTGCTTCGCAACAGAAAAATTCTCTTTATCAAAGTTCTGTGGTAAAACCACTTGCAGGACGAGGCCACCTGGGAGTTAAAATCAGACTTCAGAGTTAGGTATCATCAATTGTCTGACTAGGGGCAGTAATTTGATGGATCAAATTTTTTTAAGAGTGGAGAGTTGTAACATCTCGATATCAGAATTTAGGCTCATAATGATGTAATTTAATTTTTTTAATGATAATAAAAGAGCTAATTTTGATTATTTTTTAGAAATATGGATTTTGGATGAATTTGAAAATAATTTTAAAAAATATGGCGAAACTGTAAATAAAAAGGGTGTATTTGAAAAAAAAAGTTTAAAAATAGGGGTCAAATCACAAAAATAAGAAATGCAGGCCATGTAGGATGCCACATCAGCAGCATGGCGAGTCAGAATGTGTTGCGTGGCGGGCACACTAGCACGAGCTCCACGCGAGTGATCCGCGTGCCTGGGCGATCTAATGACCCATGTTCATTCCCACACGCATGAATGGTTCGGATTGATTTCCCATATAAGTGCGATCAGACGACCCACACGTCTTCGATCAAACGACCCAAATTTGTTTTCTTAATAAGCGCGATTGAATGGTTGAAGAGGATCCACGTGGACTTGGATGGATGGCCTAGATCGAGAGAATGGGGATATTTAAGCACATCTTTTATCGAAACCGTAACCCTAGCCACACATCCACTCACCAAAGAAAAAAAAGAAGGGTGGTTGGAGGAGAAGCCCAGCCTCCGGTGCTACCGTATTGGAGACCCAAAACGTGCCAGTGAGTACGATTTTTCTTTCCGTTCTTCCTATTTCTCCTTCCTTTAACCACCTAACACATTTTTTATGCAGATTAACCAAAAATAACCGCGACCTGTGAGGAATAACGATTGAGCTCAGCTGAGCCACTGCACCAAAAAGTCAAAATCACTGGTAAGCTTCAGTTTTTCCTCTCTTTCAATCGATAAAAATCTCCTAACCATGAGTTAAACAAATTATGATTGAGAACCGGCCAAAAAGTCTTGATCAAGAGGAGGAGCCACTGGAGAAGGACCAAGCGGTAGAACACGGCACCGTCGCGGCACTAGAACCCCAACCTAACCCCCTGGTGAGAGTTTTATCTTGTTTTGCCATTTCTCACGTATTTTTATGCTATTTTGACATACGTTTCGATCTTAGTAGGAAAACTTAAGAAATCTAAGAATCGAAAACTGTAGTGAAAAAAGTAATGTTCTAAACACCGATCTATGGTAAGAATCTATCACCCATTGTTTCTATTACGGTTAAATTGAAGTTAAACTAATAAAAAATAGAAATTTTAGTTAATCTGTGGTCTTTTAATTGATTAAAATATATGTTGTCAATGGAGCAAGTAACTGGTCAGTTTATACCTGTTTTGAGTTTTAAATGTAGTAGGTATTTCTTCAGTTGTTTATTATACTTATCTATTCACTGTATTGCTTATTTTAATGTATTTGTTTTAATTCTATGACGAATGTGATGAAATTTCTTAATCTATGTTGTCATGGCATTCTATTGTATGAATAATATGTTTCTGTCGGTATAATGCATGTTTATTTCATGTACCTACCCTAAAATGTGAATTCCATACTCATGTGTTGTTTGGGATATAGATGTACGTATCTTTTAAGGCTAAATAGTAAATAAAAGAAAAGATATACATGAATTAAAGGTGTTGAATAAAAGGGGCTTACCGAATGTCTTGGAAAAGAATCTACGGACTTGGTGCATAGGGTGAACTCTACCATAGATGTTACCCTCCGTCGTACCAGGTTAAGAAGTCCCATACCGGAAGGGGTTGAGAATCGTTTTAATTACACTCATATCGGATGGGGTATTGAGGCGGCTGTGTATTTTGGTACCCATTACCGAACGAAGTATGGGGACGATCATTTAATTAATAGAATGAATGTTTGTGTGCACGTGTAGTGGGGATCTCTATGGACCCCCAGCGAAATCAGTGTGCAAGGTAAAATAATCAATATGAATATGGTAAGAATACAGTTTTAAGAAGTAGCGTAAGATTAATTATTATATATCTTTTAGAATGCGCATTGTATATTACTATTCTGATTCTTACCTTAATAAATTACATTTAAAAATTTACAGGTGAGTTGAGAAATACTAACGTTTTTAGTGAAACAAATAATGAATGCACTAGTGTTCGAATTTTATTAAAAATGAGCTTTATTTGTTGTTTTATGTTTTCTACATTCTTTTAATTTTTCGTATCAATGGTAAGGTATTGATATGCTTACTGAGGTAGTGTATCTCACTCTTTATTATTAATCATTTCATATCAAAACGACCAAGATTCGCATCATGAATAGCAAGAAAACTAACTAGGAGATTACCTCTCCGCTTTCCCAATTTTGAGCAAAGGTTGATCATATTTGTTTTCTTTTATACTTTTTTTATTTAAGTTTTCAAAGGCATTCATGTAGTCCTATTGGACATTTTAAGTAAACTGTACAAGGAATGTAACACTAAACTCTAATTGTTTTCATTAAATTACAAATTTCAGTATTACTTATTTCATTATTTCTGAGTCATATGCTAAGAATCCCTAGTAAGGGATTTGGGCTTTTACAATGTTTCACCATTTTCTCCCTATTTCAAGCTAATCAACAATGAAGCGACATGTGAAGGGGAAGAGTTATTAGTTATACGAAGCAGAAGTTAGATCTCTCTTCCTCAGTCACGAATATATTGCCAAGCGTCAAAGATAAAGTTGTCGATATGTGCATTGAGGTTACCAAATCGGTCTATGCCATGTCGGCTCCATGCTTTGGTGAAGATGGTACAAATGAGTTTAGAAATGGAGACTAAATAATGGTGGAGATGTATGAGCAAAAGAAAATTGCCTTTGGCGAAGAGATCTGTGATGGCAAGTAAGGGAAAATATGGGAAGTTGAAGGGTCAAGAAAATCTGAAATTGATGAATCTAGCTTTGTTCTTCCAGTACTTAAGTTTTTATGGTTTTTTATCTTTGTTAATCTAGAATTTCTTAACTTGGATTTTGATTATTTTTTTTTTAATTATTGACCTTTCTCTAATTGTTTGGTGGAGAAAAATTCAAATGAAAAAGGGATAAGAAGAATAATATTTTGGAATTTTGATTTGAGTTTGATTTTATTTTATCTCGTCTCAGTTCTCATTTGATGTTTTTTTTTTTTTGTTTTTTTTTGTTTTTGCTCTTATGGTAATGGAGGTTCAAGAAGAAGAATAGTGAAGGAGATTCAAGAATATGAATAATTATGATTTTATTTTTATTTTTTTCCTAAATCATAAATCATAACTTTAGGGATTAAAATGTTAAAAAATTATTTAGGAGTAAACTGTAACATATATTATATTTTAATGACTAAATTAGTGGTTTACCCTAAAAACAAATTACATAAGTTGATCTCCATTTTCAAACACTTCAAAGTCCTTAACCTTGTTCATTAATAAATGAAGCTTCTCAAGATTGTTGGGATTTTCCTAAGTTGGGTTTAACCACTATTTCAGGCGATTGATTTGTAGATGTTGCTGCGACAATGGAGATGATCTCGAGTACTTGCTTAATTAACTCAATATAGAAGTTATTAATACAAGTCGATTGTTCTGTGGTACGATAATCTTAATTTAATGGACCCACAAAGGTTTAGGGTTATTAATCACATAAGGATAAAGAAAAACTTTACAAATAATATACAATCAAGAAGGATCATATGTTACTGGTATATTAATCATTTCTTCAATTTAACAAATGAGTAGCTAATTGTTTTGATTAGATGTTTTAAAATCTTTTAATTAGTTGTCATGTAACATTCTAAGCTCTGTATGATTATTTATATAAAACTTTCCGGCGGTGTATAAACAGTTTCTCACTTGTGGGCTGATTCCTGGGTCGGACTACATCGGAGATCATAACGGGTCGGGTCGTCCCTTCTTCCGCACTGCTCAAAGCACGGCCCATCGCCATTTCTTCTCTCAAAACCCTTAAACAAATTTCCTGCTTCACTGACTTGACAGAAAATAATAGTTACTTTTTCTGGATTGAGAAATTAGCAGATATTATGCAGTGTCATTTGATACCTCAGGGACTTATCTTCAAGAAAATGCCGTTTTCCATGGAGCTACCCATTTTTTCAAGCAACCACTCCCTAGCCTCTCGTGTCTCGTTGCGTCCCTTTGTTTCAACATGTGTTCTGTACAGTTCATTTCTCCGTTACAAAAAGTTTGGGGAGAAATTGAGTTGTAGTTCCAGGCCTCCTCTTCGAATTTCGATGTGTGTATTGAAGGATTGTTGTTCGTTGAGTGGGGATTTGAAAGGGGATCGTGAGGTTGTGGAAGTGATAGGCATTGGCAGTCGAAAAGATGCTGTTATTGACTTCTGCTTGAATTCGAATTTTCAGTCGGCTTCTTTGCGGTTTTGGTAATGCTTTGTAACTCTTCTTCTGCTTCAGAAATTGCTTTGCTTAGTGCTCCGAGCTCATTTTGACTATCTTGGTAGAAAGAGTTTATAATGCTTAAGTGCATTCTAGAGATGAAGCCACCTTATTTATTTTTACTTGGTACTGTCATTTTGACTTCCCCTTTGACATGCTTGAAATTAGTCCAGCTACATTCAGGAACAATCAATTGAATCTAGGCATAGTTAATATGTTTTTTGTTTTGGCTAGTTAATAAAATTGAAAGTAATTTCACTATAGGAATATGCATCAGTGAGTATGACTCTGCTTCTGCTCAATCTCTTGTAATGCAGATAAGCTTTAGTTCGGCATAAATTGATTTACCTTAGTATTCAACATTCAAGTTCTTTTGTGCAGGAATATTTTGGTGAAAGATTCTCTTCGTGTGGAGTTACATCAAAGGTTAAACGGGAAAGGTTTTCTCAAAATTCTCCTTATTTTTATTCTTCATGACTGTGGTTCGTGTTCCCTCCATACCTCACTTGCAAAAGATTCTTTTTTTCCTATGCATTTGGCTTGAAAAAATCAAAAGCTGTGCCTTTTTCCAGATCTGTATATTCACTTTCCATAGATATTGTACATAATTATATGGAGAAGAGGTAGGCATGATATTAGTTAAGTTGTCATAATTTGAAAGTTTTATTGAGAAGCTTTCTTTGGTATTCTCAGTGATAATACAGTAGTACTTGATTTATGTGCTTGATTAATTTGCTGAAACATAATATGTGACTATACTGAGACAAATGAACAGTAAACTCCAAGTTGTTAATACAAAGAATTATTTTCTTTAATTATTAATACAGGCAGGATTAGCTTCATAAATAAATTTTAAAGTGAGCTATGCATATATAAACTGATTGAATATAAAAGTGAGACAAAAGTTGGACTATTATGTGTTCAATTTCTGTTAATTTTAATTCTAAATGTTTAACCTGCAAATCACTGATATTGCAACTAACTAAAAAATGAAATTCGTTTAACTTAGAAAGAAGTTATAAATAAAATGAAAAACAGAAAAGCTAGATAACTTTGTCTTGCTTGTACCATTATGAGGTTTTGAATTTCATGATGGATTTCTGCTTTGCAGATGTTACAGCTAAGATCGTGGAACCTTCACATTTTATACAGTCATGCTCAAAGACTGTTATCCTTGTTTGTACATTTCTTACCTATAACTCTTGTTTTATTTATGTATTGTGAAACATATTATTACTTATAGATATACAACATTTTCTCTACATTGACCAACGTCAAGGACTCTATATCAATTTATTCTTTGATACAAAAATGATATTGGATAAATTACAGTTAATTTATGTACTTAGGAATTTGGGAATAATAACCTAAACAACACCTAGGGTTTTGTTAGACATCACCCGCCAAGAGTGAAGCCCGCAGAAGAGACAGACAAGAACTCCAATTTTGGTAGAGTAAGGCAATATCTAAGAGAACGGGGCCTTAAACAAGCTAAGGGGCCAAGCACTCTACTCACCTTTCTTCTTCTCCTCACACAGGAGATTTAGTGTAAACAGATGATTTTCTGTCAAACTATATATCCCTTTCTCACTCAATTTGGAAATTCTGCTGCAAGTGGTTGCAAAACCTGGGTGCCCCTGCAAGGAATTCCACCATATTCCATGCAGCTATTGTTGTTGATACTGTAGACCCTACCCGAAGGTTCAGGCCAGATTGTAGGAAATGGCAATGCATTTGTATTTCTATGAGAAGCTTTGTGGTACTCATGATTCCTTGTATCTAGGAAGTTTAAACATCATATTTAAGGATTTGATTGCATCACATACCCATAAAATTGAGAAATTATCAAAGTATTTATTGATTAATTGAAATCTGTCTTAAGAAGTGGTTAAAAAAATATTTATAATGTTCCTTAAATAACCTTTACTAAATATGATTAAGCTAAAGGGTACTAAAACTAACCTAATAAAAATAGGAAATACTATTAGAAATAGGAAAACTAAATACTAATAAGAATAAAATCCTAAAGTTACTTAAACCATAATAATAGACTCCTAAATAGTATATTAGTTTTACATTTAACATAATTGTAATTTCTAATCTATTTAGTTAATCTATTGCTATTTTATTTTGCATTATTTTTCCTTGGTTGGAGAAAACTTGTTCACGCATTTCAAGTGGTGAATGATGTAAAATCTTGATTATCAACCTTTCACATAAAAGTTAGCAACCTTTGTGCTCGGTTATTCTCTTCAGTAGCAAACATAATGGAAATACATAATGGTTTATTAGTGTGAAATCCTAGCAGGAGGATAAAATCAACTAGTGACCAATTTGCACCTAAACTTATCCTTGAGTTGAATATTATTAGACCCTAATTATAGGCCTATTTTCCTCCTTGCATTGAACTTCTATAGAACTTTCTTTAGGCAGTGAAAGGTCTTGAGGAACCCTAGAATATATATTCTTTTTTCTTTTTTTTTGAAATAAAGAGTGTAAAAGTACTATTCACAAGGTATCAAGGGGGTACCACCTATTTACAAAAAACTTACATTTGTATGAGAGTATCAATGATTATACCAAAATCCTTCATTTTATATATGCCCCTCCCAAAATCAAGGACCCAAAAAGATGGAACCGTGTATTCCTAATTTTAGTCATCTCACCCTTAATACCCTCAAAAGCCCTACTATTTATTTTTTTTTCATAAAAACCAAAATATAGTAAGAGGAATAAGGTTTACAGTTTGTTTTTTTTTTTTTTGCATAAACCTTCCCAAGCCCATAGTTCATCTTTCACCGACCCCGCGATAACCCAGTTCATTCCAAGCAGTTCATAAACCATCATCCATAATTCTTAGGCCATAGGGCACCACAAAAAATATGATTGCAGGATTCAACAACTTTCTTGCACATGTCGCACACATTAACCATAGCTTTACCTCTTTTCATTAACTTATCAGTTGTCAAAATGCACTCGCAACTTGCCTCCAAAGCAAAAAAAGCAACTCTTGGATGCGTTTTAACTTTCCAAATCTGATGAGCCTGGAAATTAGGAATCCCAGCAAGCTCTCTTCCCATAAGGTACTTATAATAAGATTCTACCATGAATTCCCCATTCTGTTTAAGCTTCCATTCAAGCTGGTTCCTATTCTCATTGACCTGCACCGTGGACAGGAGCCATAACAATACTTTATATTCTTTGATTTCCCAATCATTCAAGTTCCTGGTCATATTCACAATCCATTCTCTACTGCCATTGTTATCTCTGTATGCATCTTCAATAAACATGTTCTTGGACTGGGCAATGGCGTAAATTCTTGGGAATTGTCTTTTTAGGGTACCCCCAACTACCCACTCATTCAACCAGAAATGAATTTTGTTGCCTCTCCCTAATCTCCACCTAATGCATTTCTGCATTTTATGTCGATCCATCAAAATTCTCCTCCAAACTCTTAACCCGTGCGATCTCGTCCCATGTTTCCCTGCCATCCCCTCCTCAAATCTTCCCCATCGAGCCTCAATCACTCTTTTCCACACTATATCCTCCTCTTTCAGTAACCCTGTTCTCTATTGCCATTATTATCTCTGTATGCGTCTTCAATAAGCATGTTCTTGGACTGCGCAATGGTGTAAATTCTTAGGTTAGGCTACCCCTAACTCCCCACTCACCCAGCAGAAATGAATTATGTTGCCCCTCCCTAGGATATGTATTCTTAGGGAGACATGAAAATTCTTCTCTTTTCTTGGCTTCAATACGTTCCTTCTCTTTATCTTTTTTAATGACTACAGATACTTTTCGACGTTTGTGTTTATTCATTTCTTCTATAGTATTAGGTATGAACATAAAATGATAAGCATTGGTAGTGTCATTATGTTGAACATGTCAATTGTAATGTCAAGGTTGATCCAGAAGAATATGTGTGAATAGCATAAAGACTATATCACACAAGATTGAATCACTGCAGATACCAAGGTGAATAGAAACAAGACTTTATTAAGTGTTACCAAAATATTTGAATTATCTGCCCAAGCTAGTTTGTATTGTTTGCAACTGCAGCTGCATCAAAAGATTAAGCCGTTCAATTATAGAGATTGAAACAAGATTCCTGCAATAATGTTTATGAATAAAGATTCCTGCAGGCATGATTATGAATAAAGTTCCGAGTAGGGTGGCTAAACAATTAGAGATCATTCGGAATAAGTTTCTTTGGGGAGACTCTGAAAATAAAAGAACATATCATTTGGTCAACTGGGATGAAGTCAAGCAGTCGATGACCATGGGTGGCCTGGGTATAAGGTTTATTACTAGTCTCAACAAGATTTTTCATGGAAAATGGATTTGGAGGTATTTCAATGATGTTAACAGTTTGTGGAGAGGAATTGTGGACCTCAAGTGGATGAACTTTGACAGTAATGGCAGTCTTATTTTCCCAAAAAGATCTCATGGTACTAGTGTTTGGAAGGGAATTTTATCCATGTTCACTGAGATGATGTCAAATACTTGCTGGAAAATTGGCAATGGGTGCAGGGTGAATTTCCAGAATGACCGTTGGTGCAGTGATGACAACCGTAAATCTGTTTTTCTGGCTATTTATTCTATTGCACAACACAAAAATTTGATGGTTTGTGATGCTTTTGACAATTCTGGTTTGTGTAACGTGTTGGTTACCCGAAACTTAAATGATTGGAAATTGGATGAGTATGGGCAGCCTTTAAACCTGATGGATGGTATTATTATTCTGGACAGACGTGACACTTTGATCTGGAAGGGGCAAAAAAATGGCATTTTTAGTATCCGGTCTTTCTACAACATTCTCTCCAACTCTAGTAACCGGTGTAACACTGTCAATTCTCCTTTCCCTTTCAAATCTATCTGGAAAACCGGCACTCCTCCCATAATTGCTTTTTTTGCTTGGGAAGCCAGCAAAAAGAAGATTCTGCCTTTAGATAATTTGATGAAAAGTGGAAAAGTTATGGTTAACAGGTGTTTCCTTTGCAAGTGTAACGCCGAAAGCAGCAATCACATTCTTCTATGGTGTCCTTTCGTTTCTAAACTTTAGGCCATGGTCTTTAATTTAATTGATATTAATTGGGTAATGGCTGGATCCGTTCATGATGAGCTCTTGGCTTGGAATGACTTGAACTCAAGCAATCACGTCAATCGCCTAATTCCCCTTGCTATATTTTGGATTATTTGGAAAGAAAGAAACAATAGGGATTTCGAAGATAACAAAGATACTTTTGTAAATATTAAAAATAGATGGTTACATTGTTTTGGTTTCATTCTTTTGGGTAGTAGCTTACTATCTTTCGATGACATTGGAGCTATTATCGATACCTTCCTAGATATGTAATACTTTGTACATGGGCGGTACCCCCTTGGTGCCCTTTTTTAATACATCTACTAACTTCTATCTCAAAAAAATTCCAGCGGGCAGATTGTTATGATGTTTACCTTGCTTCATTATAGAACAATACTACATGCTTGAAAACAGATAGGAATGTTCTATATAGTCCTCTTGACATTCCGATGTTGATCATGCATTATAAAGCTATATTATATCTTAGATATTGAATTCCGTAAGCACTCAGCACTATCATATTCATGATATGTCATATCAGTATGCTGATCCACTTTCTGTTTCAAAGAATGATGATTTTGTAATGAACTGATTTACAATTTAGAATTGTCAGCTAAAATGGATAAGATACAAAAGTATCACTCTCAGTTGTAACAAAAGAAAAAGTGGATTCGAAATATAAATTTTTTGGGAGGATTTTTGGAGAATTTTTTAATTGTAAAATTTTGCATCACTCTAAAGTATAATTGGCCAGAAATAGTAAATTTAGCTTGCTAGTTCTTTGTACTTTACCTTCTAAATGAAATGTAATGACAAAGAATTCTGCTCTGCTTTATTTTTCCCTTATTCAGGTGGCTAGTGCAGGATATGATTTGGATCACAGTGCAGCAATCGATATTCTTAAAACAGTAAGGTCTGCAAATGGACTTGTTGTTGCTATTGTTTTGAAGCCTTTCAGCTTTGAAGGGCGTAGGCGCCTTGACGAGGTAATGCAAGCTTAGCAACTCCAACTAACAATGTCTCTTTGTCATGAAATATAATAAAATTGAATTTATTTAACAAACACCGACAAAGCCAGTGATATCAGAATTATTTTTCTTCATCCTACATACAAAGTTCCCAATAGCAGCACTATAACTTGACTGTTATGACCAGGGTTATTTCCACTGCATAAAAATGTTGTAGCTTGTATGCAGCTCACATATCATTTTAGTATTTGTTGCATTACTTTTTACTGAGCCAGGAGGATAAAAATTCCATATTCTTACTTGATTTTAAATGCTGGGGTCTTCCAAGATAATAAATTAGTTTGAATAGGAAATTCCAATGAGCTACCAAACTTTCTGCAAACAGGAAACATTTTCAAGTGTTAATTTGACTCTGGTGAAGTGACTGAAAGAAGCTGTCTTTAAGAGCTTTATGGGTCTGAATAGCAGTTTGACAGTTAGGAGATTACATGGCTGCATGTTTTTGTCAAGTGCTTTAGTGAAAGGTTTTTTTTTTTCTTTTGGATAATGATTGCATAAAAGGTTTTAAGGTGGATATTTGGGCATTGGGGAGTCTGTAACAACTGAGTGTAGTACAGATGCAGCTTGAAGGAGTTCTCTTTTGGTAGAAATTTATGAATGATTCAACTCATGCAGTGTGTAGTATCAGTCATTCACATGATTTTTTTTTGAGATAAAAGAGTAGAAATATGTATTGAATGTAGGCACAAGGGTGTGCCGCCCATGTACAAAAAATTTACAAGTCAATGAGCATATCTACAATCTACCAGTCATTCACATGATAAAGCACACAAGTTATTATTTGGAGTAAAAAAATATGTGGAATCTATTTACATGAATGTGCTTCAATCTTCTTAAAAAGGTTCTTCATGGAGGCTGTTAAATTGCTCTCTCTTTTGTCATCCAAGAAAACAAGTTTCTCTTTTGACTCCTTCCTTGTCAACCGCTCAGAAATGGTTCCTGATTATATATTGTTGTAGTTATTGACCTTTTGAGTCTTAACCTTCCAGTTTATGAATTTAATGAAGCTAACGATTTGTCTCCTGTCTTATTTCTTTACTGTCAACCCAACTTGCAGGTCAAAGATTTGGCTGGCAAACTTCAGGATCACATAAATTTTTGTATTGGTAACTATTTTGAATTTGAGCTAAATTTTTTCTTCTATTCATATTATATACGGCAATGACCGAAAACAAATGATGCAATAAGAAAGTGCAAATTTAACTAAGTCATTAATGTGTCAGTACGAAAAAAAAAGCCTGGTGAGAACATCTATGAAGTTCCTGTCAAAAAGTACGCCGTAGGACAGCCAACTCGTAGTTCTTTAATTCTCATTCCAGGATATAAGACCCTATAATGTATAAATAAATATTCCTTTTTCAATTATTGTGTCCTGTCAGGTATTTGATTCTTATGTTTGTGGATATTTATTTAGTAAAAAATTCTACCCTGACACTGAAACCTTTCTATTTTGAAGCTAAATAGACTGTTCTTTTGCTTGTCTACCAGTAAATCCTTTTATAATAAATACAGTTCTACTGGTTGGATTGCTATGCTTAAAGAGCACATCTATTTTGCTATTTCCAGATGTAGATACTGACAAACTACTTAAAAAGGATTTAGTGACTCTGGATGAGGCCCTGAGAACTGCAAATAATGCTGTCTTGTTGGCAATAAATGCCGTCGCAGTTCTCCCATCTGTGAGCATACCTTCTCTTTAAGTTTTGTTGACTTTCAAGATTCAGAATTTGTTCATCCTTTCACAGTTGGTTGTCTCTAAGATGATTTCAGGGAGTTCAAAAACAATTTTTGGATGCGCACAACAATTTTAAGGAGCTTAAAATTTCAGACATTGTAAAAGTAAGCTTTCACTCTGTTGCGTTTAGCAGATCTATCAATCGTTATTATTTGTTTTTTTTATATATATATATATATATGTGCAAAATAGAGTTTTCTGTTTGAATGTTCAGTATGATTGCCACTTTATTATCCTTATTTCTCGCTGCATATAGAAACTTGGGCAATGTATTTTTTTCGTCACTTATACATTTGAATATGATGTTTCCCTATATGTTATATGATATGCCTTGTCTTTTGCAAAGCTAATGCAACTGTATGCAGATTTTGGAGGGCTATAAAGAAGCAAAAGTTGGATTTGGAGTTGGTCACGACATTAAAGCATCAATTTTACAAGCTATATATGACTGTCCCTTTATTGGTGCTGGTATAAAGGTACAATAAAAGTGAACTTTAGGAAGAACTTTTAAAATTTTTCAACTGACCAATGTTATGCAAAAGATTATTATTGCTGTTTCTCTTACCATTTTTCTAATTTTTTCCACATTCATTTGCTTCTTATTGACAGGATTTAAATGGAATAATAATATTTATTTTTGCAAGTCCAAATCTTGTCGAGAACAATAATGCACAAGCTGTTTTGGAAACTTTTCGTCGAATCACAGATTACAAAGGGCAAATCATAATATCCACAATTCATGAACCAAATCTGGAGCCGAATGAGCTCATAACAACAGTTGTTATTCTAAGGTAAAATTCTTGTTTTAAGATTGCATATGCACTGTCAATTGAGATGTGCTTGATTTCATGATTTTTAAACTTCAGTTTATGTTAATCTTCCACATAGCTGTCAAATTGAAAAACTAAGTCGAAAGTCATTTTTATTTAAGATTCTTATCTAAATTTCATCCTAGTTCCAGTTGTCTTCAGCAAGAACCGCCTCAGGAAGGCAGAATTTTGTCAAGACTGGCCCGGCATTTTCCTTTTTTTTTTAACCTTTTAAGGAGATATCACCCACAACCAAATGCCAGTAAAGGAAACAACATGCCCAAAGATGTGTACCCTTCTGCAATGATAAATTCAAAAAAGTCTAGTGAAGTGGAAAGTAGAATAGATTTGGAAGGTATTGCTGAAAGCTTTAACAATTACTCTGAAGAACTCCAGGCAGTATCTAGTGACAGCTATAGTGATGACTATGCTTCAAGGTTCGGTTGTATTCTCCTTTTTGCTTTATTCTGAGATTTCCTTTGAGATTATTGTTCTATTCTAGTTATAACTGTTGTTTCTTTGTTTATTTCTTAAAAAAATAACTGTTGTTTCTTTGTTGATTATTGTAGTGAAGCGGATCAAAGTGAGGTTGGATTGCTAGAGAGCATGAAGGAATCCTTCAATTTCTATGATGAAATTACAGAAGGTTGAACAGAGTTTTTTCATTGTTAAACTTGATATTTGGTTAGCACTTTGGAGAGTCCAATTCTTTGACCTGGGAAATAATGGTCAGAATGCTTTGCAGGATCTCCTGCTTTCTTAAGGGAACAAGCCATTAGTTGGAACCTGGGGCCGGGGGATGAGATTGCACAGCAATGGGCCAAGAAAAGAGAAGCCGAATCAGGGGATTCTCCAGCTCTTGACAGCCTGAGCATATTCAGTCTTCCTGTTGGTGTCAGACCTTCAGAAGAGTTGAAAGATGGTTTCCGTATTTTTGCACAATGCCTTGAGCCAATAACTGAGGATGATGTAAAAGCACAACGGCTTGTAAATTCAAATAAAGCTATGAAGGATGTATATGATACTGCATCTACATTATTGAAAGGAAAATATGCTGATACTCCTAAGAAGCAAGGAAACCTTTCTGTTCGTGCAGCATCTATGCTAGTAAGATGTGCCTCTCATTCCTTTTAGTAAAGGCTTCTTGTTTTTTGGGCTTGTCCTATGCAAAGGATGTATATGATATCATCTACATTATTGAAAGGAAAATATGCAGATATTCCTAAGGAAACCTTTCTGTTAGTGCAGCATCTATGCTAGTAAGATGTGCCTCACATTCCTTTTAGTAAAGGCTTCCTCTTTTTTGTGTTAGTCCTATACATAAGGCCTTGCAAATTTAGGAATAGAACTCTAACCTGAGGTTCTGATAGGAACCACTTTTGCAACTGGGCTCTACACGCTTGGGCAAGAACATGCTTTTATTACATGGTTTTCCTTATTTTTAACAATTTCATTTATCCAACATGTACTGAAGAGTTATGTTGAAATTGCTTTTATAAATCAAAGGGTGGGCCATCAGGCCTTAAGTTAATTTGATTATTTCCCAAGATCACAACCTCAAATGGATGTCCAATGAATCTAATAGAATGGATTCTAACTTCTAATGGGTCTATGTAATTAAGCTGAAAGCCAAGGAGCTGTGGTCACTGTCTTGCTTGATCTATTCAAAATACTTTGTCTTACTTTCTTCTGTAACAGGATGTAACCTATGGAAATGATTCTCCTCTACCTCGGAATGGATCTGTTACTATATTTATTACCAGATGAAAATTTTCCCAAGTTATTTTCTGATTTTCTGCTGTGCAGGAAAATGAACGAGATTCACCTAAAAAGTGGAGTCCTATTCTGGAGATGCAATACAGAGGAGGAGCCTACAGGGGACGGTGCCAAGGTGGTCTTCCTGAAGGAAAGGTATCCCATTGTGGCCTTGGAATGCTTTTTAAACCTGTCTTGTGGATATTAAGTTTCACATGTCATGGAAGGAATCTATCCTAGATTTTTATGAGTGGATTGGTACAGGGTCGCCTGGTCCTGGGGGATGGAAGCATATATGATGGTATGTGGCGCTATGGTAAAAAATCTGGCCTTGGTACATTCTACTTCATTAATGGGGATGTATTCCAAGGAACTTGGAGGGATGATGTAATGCATGGCAAGGTCTGGCCTCTCTATTTAAGCTTTAATTATCAATTATGAATTTAACAACCTCGAGTTCAGGATGTGTCCAAAATCCTACTCTGACATGCTGAACATAAGGTTTTTTTGGCTATGGGTTTACTAACCCATGCAAGACTTCAACCCAAACGCTCATCATCATATCGGGCAGTGTATATGTCCTGTTTTTGATGTGTTCCTTCAGAAGTTATGAGTGTACAACTGTCACTGGACAGCCTTGAAAACCACCTCTATGTGTTTGTTTTGCTTCTACATCTGGTGGGAGATGGGCATGCTGAAATTATTTTATCTATGTGTTCTTGCAGGGTTGGTTTTATTTTCACACTGGGGATCGTTGGTTTGCAAACTTTTGGAAGGGGAAAGCCAATGGGGAGAGCCGCTTCTATTCAAAGTCTGGTGATATCTTTTTTGGGCATTTCCAAGATGGATGGCGACATGGCCGCTTCCTTAGTATTGATGTTGATGGAGCAAGGTTCGTATCCAATCCTGTATAACTTTAGTTGTGCAGGAAACCTCATCCAAAATTTAATCTTGGTTAAAGACTACATACAGAAGCAAAAGCTCACCTCATCTTAACCTGACATATCCACATTATATGACAATTGGAAGCACAATCTTCGTTGTAATATTATGTCAAAGATATCAGCCAAAAGAGCACAAAAGATAGGAATAGGTGAAGCACATACATATATAACAATGAAAATGCAGTAGAAGTATTCCTTTTTTTTATCGGTTTCCAATAGAAAAGAAGCTAATATATTGACTTTCTACTGCCAAATCTCTGACAGGTGGATTGAGATTTGGGATCAAGGTGTTCTTGTGACCCGTGAACAATTGGATTCTGATGCCAGTGCTGGATGACTATCTCCTGATCTTCTTATTGGGTATAATATTTTCTTCTATTTAGTTTACTATATATCCTCTTTCTAAAATGTATATATAGTTCCCTTAAACACCACCTGAGATTGAGCGTTAGATACCGCCATTTGTTTATTGTTTAAGAAACAAGCTCTGGTAAATCCTCTCCTGCAAAATGTATGTAATCTCTATTTCAGTCCTTATCCACGCCTACAATCTTTATAATACTCTCAACATCTATCAATTCTTATTCCAGTTTAACCTAATTCTAACATTTAATGTTCATATTACTCAATAGAATGAGAACATGCTTTGTTGACTTCTTTTAGTTTTGTGGCTTCAATGCACTTTAATTTACAGGAATACATTTCACCACCAGAGAATTTAAGATACGGTGGAAGCAAGGTTAAATATTGAAATCACTTTTAGTTTTGCATGTGAAGACCGATGCATCCAAACGAATTTATTAGGGAGCAAGTTTATTAAAGATTTCTTTTAGGATATCATAATATTATGTATTCTTATAGATTGTATATTAATTGCACATATTTTTTTAATTATTTATAAAATTCTGAAAGTCTACGGAGAGCTATATAATTCTTTTATTTTGAACTAATTGTGATATAACTTTACAATATATATATGTATGTATGTATATATGTATGTAGAGTATGACTTACCTTTTCTATCTATTTAGGAAGGATGGGGATTAAAATTGTTTAGTTAATTGACAAACAAGCATTTGTACGAGTATGATGTATATTTAATTTTAAATCTGAATGGTGTAAACTATTCCCACTGCAGCCACATTCATGTTTCAAGCCCAAAATTGTAGAACACAAAGGAGTTGGTATTTCGGTTTTTGTTTTGGAGCGGTATGTATTAGTATGTATAAATTTTGGTATACTTCTTAAAAATTATTGTTTAATCTATAATATATATATATATATATGCATGATTTTATGTATGCATATAAATTCTTTTTAGTAAAATATATACGTACAAATTATATATACACTATTTCATAATAAATTTACAAGAAAACTAAATTATTTTTTTTTTAATCTTCAAACCCATTGATATTTCTCGAAATATCTCAGAGTTGAAAAAAATACATTATTTGATCAAATATTAAGTTTAAAATAAATTTTATTGAAATATTTATTTTAAAAGTACCTTAAATGAGTTAAATTTATAATTTAGAATATAAAAGAAAGATTTTATATTAAACAATTATAAATATATATATATATATATGTATAAAAGTGAATATGTTTATAAGTTATCCAATGTGAAAAAACAATTTTAGCTTTTAATTATTAATCAAAAATAAAAAGTAACTTCAAGCACAAGCAAATTTGTAATAAACAGTGTAAAGAAAAAAAAATATTTTTATAATTTAGTGAACCTTTTTATGATGAAGGTTTAATTGTAAAAATAGCCTTTCATTTTTACTTTATTTTCAATTTTGTTGCTAACGTTTCAATTCTTGCACTTCCAAACAATAGTTTTTTTTTTTTTTTTTTATAATTTTGGCAAGGTGTTTGTGAGAAAATTCATAAGTTAATAAAAAAAATAAATATTATGTGAACTAATATTGTTTATGTAAGAGAATGGAGGAAATACACAATCGCATTCTATTTCAGTGTCCATTACATATAGTTTATAATTTATGATTTTTGAAAATTTGTAATATAATAGGATCAGTGTAGGTATTATTAATAATAAATTTTAAGCTTGAAAAGGCATCACAAATTAAAAATATATATATATTTAAAGCTTATTTTAAATTGCGCGAAAGAAAAGAGATATGAGAATTTTTAAAGAAGTAATAAAGAGTATTGATAAAATTAAAAAGAGATAATTTTAATATTTAAAAGTTTTAATTAATTATTAACATCTGTATTTTATGGAGAATTTAAATAAACTAATTGATATGTAAATTCCTTTTTGTACCCATTTAATGCATATGATTGATGATACACTTTACACTTTTAATTGTTATTTTTTAAAAAAAAAGTTTCAGCTCTTGCAATTTTTAAACATTTATTTTATAAATTTATATATTAAAATAAGCAAAAATTTGGAAATGTTAACTCTTTCAGTTATATCATGTTGTCGACATGTGAATCAGTATATTTTATTTTAAATCATATTTAATTTTAAAATATCTAAATTTAATTTATCAAAAAGTATCTCTTAAGAGTTTTATTTATTCTTTATTATCCATCTAGACCACATAAATATAATTTATTTTAATTTTACCTTCAATTTATTATACCTAATATTATTAATTTTCTGATGACATAACTTTACACGGTAGGATATATTTAAAATTCGTTTATTCTAATATACAAATTAGATTAAAAAATAATAAACTTAGTTACAAAATTAAGAACCAAACTAAGAGTTAAAAAGAAAAGAAAAACGCACGTTGTTCCGCCGACAATTTCAAGTAGGCCAAACCAAAGGCATTATCCTTCAAGGATTAGGACAAGATTACATTTTAATTAATTAACTAATTAATTATTAATATTTTGTTAACTGAGATTTTTATATCCCCCCCCCCCCAACAAATTCCATCATCACGTTTCTCTGTCAATCACAGTCCCGAAATGTCTCTCAACTAAAACACCGTATACGACGGAGAACCTTGTTTCGACAGGAAGACAACCGCCACCTCCGTCTCCGTCCTCCGATAATACCCTTTAGGGATGGATGGGCTTTCCTCGCCGCCTACATCCCAAATTCGAGCGGAGGCGCTACCGCTTGTCCTCCGCCGCTGCTAATTTCGCCTCCGCCATGTCCCCTTCATCTTCTCTCCTTCCCCGCCTTGTTATTTTCCTTGCCGCTGTTTGTTTCTCCTGTTTCTTGCTTTACAGGGCAGCTGATTCCCTCCAATTCCTCCGGCATCCCTCCTCTTCCTCTCGTTTCCTCCCCTACATTTTCCCTTCTCTCTTCGATGATTACTCTTCCTCTCCGGTAAGTTTCCTGATTCATTCTCTAGTAGTTTTTTATTTTTAATTAATTATGCTTGTTTTGTTATCTCCTCCTGAAATTCAATTAATCAACAGATATAGCAATGATAATTTCGGTTCGAGCTTTAAAATTAAAGTCGGCATTGTTAGGAGAATGGATAGTTTTAGCCGATTCAGTGGAGATTCCAATACGGATTCTTGAATATCTGAGTTCAACAGTTGAAGGATTGATGTCAAGTGTCTACGTAATAAATAGTTTTGATTTAGGTTTTCTGGGCTTAGTTAGAAAATAAGTTGGCAAATGGAATCTTCTTTGTCCATTTAACCTTTCGAACTTTCTTATTCATGTTGAATAACTAATTGTTTAGCTACTTCTCCTATTAAAACTATGTAGGCTAACGAGGAAAACAAGCTTCAAAATATCCTTAGCAATGCTGCCATGAAGGACGGGACTGTTATTTTGACAACCTTGAATGAAGCGTGGGCAGCTCCAAGTTCAATACTTGATCTTTTCCTGGAAAGCTTCAGGCTTGGAGATGGAACTCGCAGGCTTTTGAACCACTTGGTTATCATTGCCCTGGATCAAAAGGCATTTACCCGATGCCGGCTCTTACATAACTATTGCTATGCTGTAGTCACTGAAGGAGTTGATTTTCATCAGGAGGCATACTTTATGACCCCTTCTTATTTGAAGATGATGTGGAGGAGAATTGATTTCCTGCGTTCTGTTCTCGAAATGGGTTACAATTTTGTCTTCACAGTAATTTCTTTCTTTTTCTTTCTGTCCTTGATTCAGTAGTGAACAAACATACTGTTCACAATAATTAATTTTAATACTTGGATGACCTTTTCAACTCTCTGCCATTGTTGCTAAGTGTGTTTTATTCTTTTGTAAATTGGAGATTCTTGAGTTTTTTTCTCCTATCTACCAAAAACTTGCTCATCCACTCAAACAAAGTTAGTGACTGTTAGATATGCTACTAGCCATCAGTAGGCCTATCTACTGAAACTTGCTCATCACTTTATAATTTTGGACTTTTTATAGACAAGAAGTTAGAATCATTTTGCCCTGGATACTAGAGGAGAAGGGGTCCTCGTAATATCCATTCCCTAAATAAAAAACAGTATCAAGTTATCCAGGGCTTGTAAACTGGTAAAGAGATTTCTTTTGACAGATATATAAGCCATTACACAATCAAAATAACCGAGAGATTATAGCTATAAATTAACTCTCATCCGTGAATGTTAGAAGTCAATGCACCTTAGATTGATTACAATGTAACTAAGAAAAGATTATCTATCTGCTTTATCATGATATAAATGAACAGTTAAATTTGTTCCTAAGCTGACAAGAATAGAAGTTCAGATTTTTTAGCCTTCAAGTTGTGCTCTGTACTGAATATTGCCTGATTTTCAATTTAGTTTTCATGTTAGAACATGTTAAGAGATAAGCATTAATGACAAAAATATTGATCATGATTTTCTAAAGCAGTTTATATGTAGACTAGATATGCTTGCATAGATCTTATCAGAGTCTGTTCTGCCTTGTGAAGTAATATTGTGCTTGTCGTCACTTACCTTTTGGTTGGTTTCTTTCTTCCTCCAGGATGCTGATGTCATGTGGTTCAGGGATCCATTTCCACAGTTTTATTTGGATGCAGATTTCCAGATTGCCTGTGATCACTTCTTAGGGAGATCCGATGATTTACATAATCGACCAAATGGGGGTTTTAACTATGTGAAATCTAACAATCGTTCCATAGAATTTTACAAATTCTGGTATGCTTCACGTGAAGTGTATCCTGGCCTTCATGATCAAGATGTTCTTAACTATATCAAAGCTGATCCGTTCATTTTAAGTATTGGGCTGAAGATGAGATTCCTTGATACTGCTTATTTTGGTGGGCTTTGTGAACCTAGCAGAAATTTGAATCTGGTTTGTACAATGCATGCTAATTGCTGTATTGGTATGGACAGCAAGCTTCATGATCTTAGAATTATGCTTCAGGACTGGAAAAATTTTATGTCTCTGCCTCCACCATTGAAAAGATTGTCACTATTGTCCTGGAGAGTCCCACAGAACTGCAGGTAAAAGTAAAGCAGTTGTTTGTATGTTTGCTTTCAATATTTTAAACTCTAAGACTTCTTGTTTAACATAGCATGCATCTAATTTACTTGTATTGTAATCTTTGCTCACACAATGGTCTCCATTTCTGTCATCTTATTTCCAGTCTTAGCTCTCTACACAATTCTGATTCTCTAGAGAAAATCATTGACCGAGGATCCCTAGCCTGAGGGGCCTTATACATGTTAACATTTTGAAAGTTTTCACTCACAAGCAAAATAAGAAGTTGAGCTTTTGGTTTTGATGGGCATCGGTGATCTAATCGGGTCATGTCGTATGTTGATTTTCCTCCCAGCCGAAACCAATGCCCCATTCTATTCCTCTCTCGACAATGAAAATGGTTGATCTTGAGCAAGGGACAAGGATAGAAGATTGTGGATTTTTGTTGACTTGCTACCATATAATTGGTATTAATGGAGAAAAAGTAGAAAAAATATATAGCTATTGGAGTTCGGGGGGACGTGATGAAATTGAAACAGTTTTGATTGTGATTGCACTTACCGGATGACTTCTGAAGTAAATGAAATACTACATTGGATTGATGCATGTTGATATCAAAGTTGAGCTAAGACTTGTTAAGTTCTTTGTTGAAATGTGAGAATTGAGACGGGAGAGAGATTTCTTGATATCATAGACTGCTTTCATGGTAATTTCTAGGCTGACTAATCATGAACTGTAACAGAGTATATTGCGTATGTATAGTGTTGCTAAAATTGGTATAGGATGTCTGCTGCGGTCCTCTTGTTACCCCCACTTCTGTGTTCATATTTCCATCTTTTTAGTATTTGTAGCACCTCTCGTTTTAAGGTCTTTAAACCCATCTTCTGCTTCTTTTTTTCTGAATTTAAAGATAATCTTGGAATTCTCCTGTCTTTTTAAAAACTTGGGTGCCTGCAACCGGCAAACCCGTCTTCTTTTCAAACTTTTCAAAACATACGGACACAACCATATTTTCTAAATTAAACCCATCTGGTTCCAAATATTTTCAAGGAAACGCATATTCTTCTTCCCCCATTTTATAACACATGAAAGAAGTGTCTTTCTTTTTCCTCTGTGTTTACATATATATATCCCTTGGCAATGAATGTGTCTTTCCAGTCAGTTATATTCGCTAGAAAAAAGGTGTTATTTATGGTGGAGAAGATGAATAGAGCAGGTTAAAGGGGGAGTGTTTTTATTTGATGAGAGAATGGAGAATGAATTGCAAAAATCTTCATGTTCTTTCTACAATAAATAAGTAAGTCCAAACTAAAACAAAAGTCAAAATTAAATTGCAAAGAAATTAGCACTCTTTTTTCTCCCAACGAACTAATTTTTGTAGGTACATAATTTTAAGCTATCTATTTATAAAAAAAAAGTTCACATGTTACATTTCAACTATTTGAATTTATTTTTGTAAATAATATTTTAAAAATAAATAAAATAATATTTTTGCATTATTTTATTTGATTTACTTAGTTATTTTGACCCTATAAATTGTATGGTCTTAATTGTGAAGGTTGGATTTTTGGTCCTCAAAAATTAATAATAATAATAATTGAATTGAATTTGACATGAAACTGGGGACAGGAGCACATCCAAGCTGAAAATACGGAGTCGTTTTAGACACTCCCTAACTAACTCTTTCTCGTCTGCCTCCCGTCTCCAGTTCTCCGTCTGTAACTCCCTTGTACATACTTCGGTTAGGGCTTTCAAGGGTTTTCCCTTTTCCAATCCAAAACCACCCGACAACTGAAGAGCAACCAGTAAACAACAATGGCGGAAGAAGAAGTGAGAGACCCGGGAAGAGAATCGAAAAACGAATCGATGACGCCATTGAATAAAGGAGAAGAAGAAGAAGAAACGAAAACCATGACCCCATGGGAGCAGCACGCCTCCGTTATAAGCATTCCTCGCTTTGATTACAACGCACCTTCTTACCTCCTTCAACGCTCTCACTCTGGCTTCCTCATCACCTGCACAATCAGTGAGATTCTCTTTTTTTTTTTTTCTTCTTTTTTCACCATCATCTGTCTTTTTCGTTTATTTTTAATTTTTTAACGTCCTTAGCAGGATGAATTTTGTATTTTTTGTTTTAAAATTTTTCTGCCAACGGAAAGCGCTACCTTTTTTTTCAGAATATAGGTTTAATTTCATCGTCGTTGTGGAAAATGAGTAATAAGTTGTATTTGCATCAAACAAACTTTTCTTCTGGAACTCTTTACTTAGTTAGTTAACTATAAAACTATAGAATTTACATCATATGAGGATAACATTTTGAGAATTAACTACAGAATTTGAAATGTCTAGTTTTTATTTTAGTTAGAATACTTTTTAGGTGTCAATTTTCATCCGTTTGTAATAGAATTTGTATCCTCATAGTTAAACCATTTCATAATTTCTAAATGGATTTCAAAAGAATTGATGATTTCTTCCACCGTAGCATATCATTCCATATTTATGCATACACATAACATGAATTTTGATGTTCTTGCCAGAGAGAGAAAAGAGTGCAACGAAAGAGGCCATGTCCATACTTGGAAAGGTAATTCCCACTTGACCTTGTCTACTTTCTTTAGTTGTGTTCATCTTTACTGTGATTCTGGTATTCGCATCTTTGGTATGTACCTTGCTAATGTTGATCAACATTCTTGGTCACTCTACATCTTATGCAGTATGTTGGATTTGGATCTTTAAATGATGACAATTCTAAAAGTTCAGAAAGCTCTGACACAACTTTGTCAGCTAAGAAAAGGAAATTATGCACAGATGAGATGGATGGAAAATCTGCCAATGGCATCAAAAGCGAGGTCTCTGCTGAGGAAGCAGGTAAATATTCTACAATAATCTGAAAATTTGTATATTTGTTGAGGAAATGGTTTCTATCCTTTGCTTATATTGCTTGTGTGCTATGATAGTAGGAGAAATTTCAGAAGATGATTCTCTTGCATCTTCCAACAAAAATACAAATACAGAGAGAGATTTTCTCCTTTCACTAGTTAAGCTTACAGGGAGTGGTTTGCTTCTCTTGACCTTCCCCTCAGAAAATTCTCCTGATACTGTAGATATTTTATCAAATATTTTTCAGTCTATGGAATCTGGGTGTTTAAAGTCACCACTGTAAGTTTTTCTCTTTGCATCTTTTTTGCTCACAGCTGCGACTAATATCATTTAACATAAAATGTTTTCTTTCATATCTTGTAAGTTCCCGTTTCTTCTTTTTCTATTTTCCAAAAAGTTCTAAGATTCTTAGTAATTAATTTTCCACCACCTATTGACTGAATGTATCTCTTCTTAGTTCTTAATGATCTCACGGCTTCAGTTTGAAGCATTGACTGAACGAATATAGATATATATATTCGTTCTAAGCACGATCTTGCATGAATGCTCTTGTGATAAAGTGACCTGTCTCTTCCTTGTGTAAGATTCTTGGTGCTTTCTACTTGTATGAGAGAGCCTATTTTGTTTTCTGGTGAAGTGAACCAACTTCATATGTGATGCGTCTAGTTTAAGTTGTTTGTTTAGCCATCCTCTTCTTGGAATCCATTACAAAAAGATAGAATGAGGTATGTTACATAGAATATATCAATCAATTAAGTTTCTATAGCTCTTTATATTTTGGAGATTTTCAAGTGAACAAGTGTTCTCTCTTAGGTCTGTAGGCGTGGACATGACAATGCGTATTGGACGCAATAAATAGGCATGATTTTGGCTACTCTAAGCATATTTAGTTCTACAAAATTATATTTTTGGGGCAATGCTAGGTTAAGAATCTTCTTTTTCTTTTTGGATCACAGCAGCCCAGTTATTATTGTTAATCCCAATAGTTAGTACGATTGTTACTTATCATATTTATAGATCAATTGATCATCTGATACACATGTTTGCAGTGTAGGCATTACTAATCTCTCCTTTTTTATGGTAAAATTTTCTTGGATATTTTCCTTGGACCTTTTGGTAATGTTAATAGAGATATCACCTTTCTTTTTTATTGTAACCCTTTATGTCTAATTGATCTACAATACCTATAATTCTATGCTAAACCTTAGGTCACATGATTTCTGGGGATATGCTACTTATTAATAGCATTTTTTTCTCTATACTTGCTTTCATGTGCCCCGTAAATGTCTTCTGTTGTCTCTACAAATTTCTTAATTAAATGACATGTCGTTGATGCAGTTGGTGTCATCGAATTTTTCCTATCCAAGCCACGTGCAATCTGAACGAGAAGGAATTGAAGGCAACTGTGTCAAAATGTGTTCTTGAATTTGTGAATGATAAGCAGAACAAGATGTCAAGGCCTGTAAAGGTGCAGAATTGAGTTATCATACACCACCTCAAGTGACTTTTTTCTTTTCTCCCTTTGTGTGCTGTGAAAATATGTGTTTGTGTACCCAAATACCTGTGTTGATTCCGGAAATATCCAATATTTATTTGGATACGAACATGGAAGTTTTTCTTACTGACACTTAACATTATAGTTTGCAGTTGGGTATAACAGAAGAGGGATTGAGGAGGGTCAGATGAAAAGTTCAAAGGATTTGGAGAAATCTGCTCTGCTGAACCGCAACAAATGCTTTGAAGTTGTGGCTTCTGCCATTAAAGATTCTTTGTCAGATTCGGTTGTGGATCTCAAATCTCCAGAGGTATAGAATCCTTGGTCTTTATGAACTTAGTTATGTTTCCTTCAGTTTGCATGCCTGGTTTGATTATTTTAACAAATCTTACAGCTCTGTGTTCTCGTGGAGCTACTACCTATTTCTAGAGTATCTACTGGATCAGTAGTGGTGGCTGTCTCCGTTCTTCCACAAAACCTTGTCAGTACCAAGCCACGACTCTGCGTCAAGCCATTGGTTTCTGATGTCAAAGCAAGAAACGGAAAGAGTTGAGAGAGAGATTTTGACGAGTATCTGAGTCCAACATATGGTAATATAAGATTTTGAGATGAGAATCTGATGCCTGTTATATGGCCTTCTGTTCTTGAAATTCTTTGTTAATCCATGTCGTTATCTAGCTTGATCATGCCTGGTTTTTGTGAAAAAAGGATTAATGATGTTAATTTTTGTTTTATGGATATTGAGACTCCATTTATGCAGCTAGCAAACAAGACATTTCGAAGCCATTGAAATGGACTGGTTTCACTTTGTCCATACTGGCTTTGAGATTGAGATTATTAGGGATGAATGTTTACTTGGACTGGAAGTTTGGACATTGCTAGAGCAACTGGGAAAATGATCCGCATGAAACTGAAAGTCTGTTGATTAGCACTGATGAAACCATCTGAATACTTGGTTGCAGTAGTAAGAGGTGTGGTCTTGAGCTACTAATTGATTTCAACTTGTTTTATTAATTGTAAGATATTATTATGGTAAACATTTTGGTTAGTTTTTTTTTTTTAATTTTTATAATATTACTTATTTAAATTACATAGAGGATTTTTGTACTTGACTATAATCATAATTAGGTTAATTTTTAAATTCAACAACTTAGTCTTTTACAAATTAATATATTATATTAATTGCTTATTTACACTCTCATTCGCACATTTCAATTTTTTTGTATATTTTAAAACAATATTTGCTTATGTGCTCCTTTCTTTTTTAAAAAAAAAATCTTTTAATCTATCAAACTCTTTTTAAATATTACCAATAAATAGTCAAGTACAATAGTAATTAACAAAATGTTTAATTATTCGGTTAATTCTTTTTATTCTTAAATTTTAGCATTCATAAACAAGTATGGAAGATATTAAGAATTTGTAATTTGGGATTAATTTTTTTACATAAAAATCAATTCTTAGATATAAACTTTCTTTATTTACAATTTTTATTTTTCATAAAAACTGTAACCTTGAGCTTGAAAAATCATTTCCAGCACCTCATAGTTCTGGTCCATCATTCAAGAGCTTTCATTGACTTGCACAAACTCTCTTCTGGTCAACCACGACCCAAAACAGTTCCCCTCAACTCCTTCACTGTAATGGCGCTGTCGTGGGCAACATGGGTGGAGCAGGAGCCAAGCCAGATCCTTTAATGCTTATTGAGTTCTCTGATCTTCGTCCCCCACTTGCTTGCCCCATTACCTTGTCCTTACGAAATTTTTACAATGTGTTGAGAGCAAGAATCTAAATAGTAATTATTATATTGAATTATTTTTTTAGTAGGATATCATGTGTCTTGGTTTGGATTTGTAATTAATGTGATTAATATAATAATACTGAAGTCAATTAGAGCGAAATTGATAAATTTATTACTAATTAAACAATTGAAGTTAAATGAGTCACACACTTCAACCTTAGAAATTAGCCGAGTAGAAAATTAATACTCTTCTAGATGGTTCTGAAAAATAATTAATGTGATTAACTGGTTTTCCAAATCAAACTAGTTTTAAAAGACTTTAACCAAACATAGGGCATTTATATGTCCAATTAACATTATTAAAGGGTTTAATTAGAATTAAGTTTGAGCTTAGCCTTAATATTTTAATAAATGATTGATTAAACACTTACGCACCTTAATACATAATAAACTAGATGGTCATACAGATTGATTAATTAATTAAGCACAGTCCTCAATCTGAAGGTCCCACCCAAGTACCTCCTTTTATGGACTCATGTCGCAAAATGCATATAACTTTAAAGGCCCAATAAAAAGAGCATTTTGCAAATTATGAATGTACATGTATTATGATTGCTAAGGTTTTTAAAGAATTCATATCTTAAGCTAATTTTATTTAATCTATCGTTAAGTGATTAATCACAATTTTGATGATTTTTAGCTAATTAATTAATCTCTTAATTTTAAGTTGAAGATGAGCCTTTGCCCCTTAAAGCCCCATAATGACATCGGCCTCGGTGAAATTTCTTCTCCCACACCAATCAGTCATGGCATATGATGGAAGGGAGTTTTTCTCGTTTCTATCTCATCCTAAAATCCATTTTTTTTTTTTTTTGCCTATTAATAAGTGTTCTTAAGAGAAATATTAGGGTTAATTTTATTACATATGACACTCTAATCTAATCTTATAAAAGTACGTGATTGTTAAATTTCCTATAAAGACTAAATTATAAACTACTAATTATTTAAATTTGAACTTACACTTTTAAATATTAGTAGTTTGTATTTAAAAAACTGTTATACTAAAAATATTTAGATTTTGAGTGTTATGAATAATATCAGAGCACGCATCAACTTAATGACTCCGAATTGATATATTTTGTACCTTATAAATGTTCAAATTATAATTTGTGATTGTGATATATAATTTTAATGAGAATATCAAAAATCCGAACAGTAAAAATTATAATATAACAATTTTGTATAAAAAAAATATATATATATGTATACATGTGATTATTAAACTTTATATAACAACTCAAGTGTTAGAGATTATTAATAACTTAGTATTTGTGCTTGAGCTTTTAAAAATCAGCAGCAGTTGGTGCTTGGGTTTGGAGAATTACACTTCTGAGACTCAGTAGAGATTATCCAATATTTAAAAGCAATTGTATACCATCTTAATGCATGGTGTTAAATACATATCTAAGTTTAATTTATTTTAGTAAATAAAATTTTTCATAAAAAGTTCATGCATTCATGTGTGATATAAAAAAAAAAAAAGAAAAAGAAAAATTTAAATTTCCCCAGTATATAACAAGGCTATTGTCTCGTAAAGCTCATCCACCCCAAAGTTGACCTCCAAAATTGTTGGTATAACTTATTGTACTTCCAAAATGTTTTCACTTTCCAGCACAAATTGATGAAACTTCGCCCTTCTATGTTATTTCAGAGCCTAAATCTATATTTGTTTCAAAGAATGTCCTGAGACTATGCATAAAAATAAAGCAATCTCCATAAGCACCAAGTCTCTGTGTAATTAAGTAGTTTCTTGATTAACTTTCATTTCATTCTACCAAGACAGACACTTCTTTGTTTGTATATAACACTGAATGATTTATGTATTCCTCTTAGTATATGCGGATAACATATATGTGAGAGAAAATACTTCCTAAGCTTTCAAATAAATCTCTTAAGGATCTTCAGACTCAATCACAAGAATCTGGGTGCTTTACAAAATACTGTATTACAAAGTTGTATTTCCACCATTAATCTTTACATACAGATAGCCATTAGCAACAATAAAAGATAATGAAAAAATTATTCTTCCTGAATGCTACTTGCTGAATTTATTTTAACCACCACGACCTAGCATTAATCCCGATATAAATTTGACTAAACTTTTGATTACATCTCTTAAAGTTTCATGGTTGTACATTCTAAACCAGAAAGCTGGAACCCTAAATCCAGCTCTAGACAAAAGTGGGTTTTTCTTTTAACTTTTAACAATGGCGAAACATACACAAACCAACTAAAACAAGATATGTAGATGCCGACATTTTCTTTTAAATTTAAAACATGTACTCATCATTGAACCCATAGGATGAAACCATTGATAACAACAAATCAAATTTAGGTAACTAAGAACCACATAGAGCAATAGACAAGTCCAAGTTAATACTGCGCTGCTCAGCTGATGATGATCCCGAGCACGATGAAATTGCCTCACTGATTTCGCTTGTCGCTGATGCAATACTTCTTTGAGACCATGGACAGTGCAGTGATAGAGACAGTGATAGTTCACACCCACCACCTTCTTCTTGATGATGCCTTTTAGGCTTCTTGGATTTGCAATACGTTTCTTCTCTACTTCGCTTTTGTTCCTCATATAACTTGGAAACCTGATCATAACCCGTCGGTAAAGAATAGTTAAACTAATGGTGATTTATTTTTTACTATAAAGGATTACATGACATGGTAAATTTTGGTACATGCTAGTCTACTCAACTAAAAGTCTAAGTTTGAAGAAATTAATACAAGGAGGATACATTATGAAATTTATTACATGTCATTCAAAGTTTTTCAGATGATTCAGGAAGAAATAATTTATCCACCATTAATGTTTTCCCTGCTGATCAAGAATTATGTGTAGTACGTAAGACTCTTCATAATGGCCTGTAAATTGTAAATTAACACTGTTGATTACACAGATCATCTGCTAAAAGTAGTAAAAAGGCCAGTTTGGATTTATTTTACAATTTGACCCACCCTCCTCAATTTAAGGTCCCCCCATTTATTCAATATTATACACTGGACCACAAATTGTATATAGTTTTACAAGATTATTTTTGCATATATAATCATAAAATTAAAAGAAGGCATTGTTATGGGAGCTGATCAAGCTGGGTTCTTTTTTCGGTGAAGGAAAGAAAAAATGGAAATTTCAAAAGTAATGCAGCAAGATCCAAAAAAGGTAGTAAACGAAAAGGAGCGGTTTTCAATGCGAGAATTTTTTTAAAAAAAGAAAAAAAAAAAGGAAAAGATTAAAGGAAACTGAAATGGGTTTATATAAGTTGAGAAGTGAAAACTCGCTGACACAGGTGACGCAAGAGTAGAGATAAAAGGATAAATATTCCATGCACCCGCTGGTTAAAAGAGGCGTTTGTCTGGAAACTAGAAAGAAGTTACCCACCAGCTGAAAGTTGATCAAATCCAAACCCAATATAACACTCAACCCTAGAACCAAAAAAGAAAAGCTGGCAAAATAAACAGAGATTTATAAGATACTTGATTTTGGAAGTTTATATTATATACCTTGAGGCAATCAGAATCGTCCATTTTGCAAGTGAAGGAAGTGAGGTTATGAAGATCATGCGGCAGAGAGAAGGGGCAAGCATGGAGCTGTTCCCTTCTGCTACTGCCTTCCTTTATTCGCTTAGGCTCACCCACGTTCTGCAGATAATCATCAAAAGAGTACGGATTTGAGACTGCTTCACATATTCCTTGGCTGCATTGCAGGTTCTGATCAGAGATTGAACTCCTGCTCTCGATTCTACCTCTGATCATATTCACAAACCCCAACCCCAAAACAAAAAGAATATCAATATATATAGAGATAGATGCTATAGAAAAGGAAAAGAGAGAGAGAGAGAGAGTACTGAAAAGAAAAAGATCATGCAGGCCAAATCTTTTTTTGTTTGTTTCTTGCACTACACCACCACCAACTTTTTCTTTTTTTTTTCTTTTGATATTTGAAAAAGTCTATGCATCCACATGAGACGATACATATAGGGTGTGCAAAGCTATATGCTGACCTTTTTGAAGGAAGAGTATTGGTACTGTACGTGAAGAGAGAATCTGATTCTTGAATGGGTTTTGAAGAAGGGGGAAAACCCATATCATTTACTTCATCAACACAACCATCATGTTCCTCAAAAGATTGTCTTCTTTGATGGGTGGAACTCCTACCTGTCCAACACAAACCAACACCCACATGCACACAACAATATTAATGTACCAAACTTTGCGCAGAAGCTTTTCTCTTATGATTCCAGAAGTATATATGTGTATGTGTGTGTGTGTCTGTATGGATGCTATCTTTATTAGACAAAAAAGAGAAAGAAAAAAGGGTAGAGAAGGGTAGAGGCTTTGGGAATTAACATGACTTTATGGAAAAAGAAAAAATGAATAATAAAGTTTTGAAAAGCAACGGTAGCAAAGTGGTCGTGGGTTTCATAAGAAATGCTAATATTAGAAGATTTTAAGAGATACTGTTTAACATTTGTTATCATCTATTTTGGTACATCAGATAGGGATATGATATATACGTATACTATTGTGTGTGTATATATATACATGTAAGAAGAATGAGATAATAAATGAAGTGAGCTATTCATTTTCCAAAAGATATCTTAAGATGTGGGTTTACAATATTTGGTTTTCAAAGTTGGATAAGAACCCATTAGAGGAAAGTATAACAGGAAGCCTGTATTAAATGCTGTGCAGAAAAAAGATGGAGTGGGAGACTCAAGTAGCAGTTTCATCTTGAAAAACATACAAAACGACACCATGCTATATGTAATAAGGGAACATTAAGGAAAAAAAAAAACAAAAAAAAAACAGCTTAACAAAAATACAAGTGGGATGGAAAAGCTCTCGATGGATGGATACCTGGTCTGCCTAGGTCACTCCTCATGCTTCTGTACATCTGGATACAAAGAACAAAAGGGACAATAACCATGTAAACCGAATGATCGAATCAAAGAAGAATAATAATAATAATATTATTGTTATAGAAATAAAAATACCCAAGTCATGGATAGAGGAAGAAATCAAAGAATATAAAGTGAAAAGGAGGGAAACCTGGAGATGGCTCTTGACATGTGAAATGGTAAGTCCTTTCACATCCATCAGCTGAAGAACAAGTTTAGGCGTGGCTTCTATAAATCCGACAACAAAAAGATTGGTAAGTTTCAAAATCATAAGATCAAACAGACCAAACCAAACAAAAAAGTTAAAAAAGAGAGAAAGAGAGCAGCAGAAACGAACAAAACAAAACGAAAAAAGAAAGAAAAGACTCACTGTCTTGACCACCAAGCCTGTCGATGGCATGAACAAAACAGTGATGAAGCTCAGGAGTCCATCTCAAACGAGGAACCTTTGATCTTACGTACTGTCTCACTGCACCACTACTCCTTCCACAACTCCCCATCTCCACGGCAAACAATTTTCCCTACCAACTAAAACGTCGTCGTGTTTCCCTTTCGATATTCACACATCTAAAAAACAAGTCTCTCCTTTTTATCTGCCTCCCTCTCCCTTCAATCTTTTCTGGAACTGTGTTTGATAAAAACCAACAATAGAGCGCAGGCCAGATGGCTCGACAGCAATGAATATATAGTGTATAAATATAAGGGGTATAAGAAAGGGAGAGAAGAGAAAGAGAGCGTATGGATGGAAAGAGAAAGATCACGAGAAAAGGAAGAGACGAAGCTGTAAATTCCTTAAGGGGCACTGATAATACCTGCCTGCTGCTGCTTTCTTCTGTTTCCACATAAAAACTCTGTGCAGAAAAGAGAGAGAGAGAGAGAGAGAAAAGATTTTCAAAAGAGAAAAATTCTCATCACGAGTTTCTGATCCTCCTCCACCAAAAAATCATTACCCCTATACAATACCCCAACTGCCTTCCTTTGACCTTTGTTGTTTCGCTCTTCTTCTCTCTCTCTTACACATATATACATACATACATATATCATGTATATGTTGAAGTTGAAGTGTGTATATATATATATATAAATAATAATAATAATAGAGTCTTTATAATAATAATAATATACTGCCAACGTCGTCATGATCACAAAAAGGGCCATAGAACATTTTTGTTTTTGGGATTTTATTTCCTTAATGAAAGACGCTGTTTGGCCATCCTTTTGACTCTACTCCCATAATAGAAGCATTCTTTCTTCGTTGACGATTTTGTCCCTCTATTTTTACTAAATTGACGGTTTCACCCTTCTAATTAAGTACTTATGTATCTCCGTATTTGCCTTTATTATCCACTCTCTCTCATTTTTTACCCTTCCCTTGCTACACCTTAAATAAGAAATATTACCCCCCCCCCCCCCCCTACAAAATACATGTTTTCCACAAATAAAAGAAAGATAAAAAAAAAAAAAAAAAAAAGTCACCTTGTACTTCCATCAATTTTTTGGATTTTTCTCCCCTTTTGTTTTCTTCATTTTCTCTTATTTTTATATAATTATATTTGTTATATTAAGAAATCCCACAAAAAATATACATAACATAATCCTTAATTATCATTAATATTCTTAATTCGTAATTAGTACGTGGACTGGTTTTATTTTATGTGCCAGTGAAGATAGGTCATATACAATATGTTAATAACAGTGTTTTGTACGATGTCAATTACTTTTAACGGCAGTCAGTCTCGGATTTTACGGACAGCGTGTGGGGAACACGAGTGATGAAACGCGTGGGCGTTTGTTTTACGTACGATGTGGGGGTGCGCACGTTAGCGTTAAACGTTAGACACGGCATGAGAAATTGGTCAAAACCCGATAACTCAAAAATTGCAAGAAAGTCAGGGTGTGGCCTCCCGTCGTCAAACCAAACAAGTCAACTACAGCGGGAGAGAAACGAAAGACGAAACCAAAACAAGACAAGTTAAAATATTAATGAAGAAAATACCCCATGCACAGATCTCCACCGTCGATTTAGATTTCGCTCATCTCGAGGAAAATCAACGGTGCAGATGGTGAGAAGCAGTAGAACGTAAGTGGAGGGAGGTGGATAAATGAAATTGAGTTTCCGTAGATGGATTTTTTCTTTTTGGAGTATAAAATTAAGCAACTTATGAAAATCAAATTAAAATTAATTTATTATTATTATTTACGTCAGACGGGGTACGTTTTTGTGGAGGGACGGTGCCGACTATTGAGGGTAATACGTTTTATCATTCTTAATCAATTAATTAAATAATTAAACTCCTGAAAATATTTTAATAAATTAAATTAAAATTATGTTTCAACATGTTTAATTAATATATTCAGAATTTAATATTATTATTGGTTGAATAATCCAAGGGGAAAAATGTTTTATTGTAAAGGAAATTATGATGTGGTGGATGGCAGATGGCGTGTAAAATCTGTGTTGAAGAATCAAAAGCTACGAGGCCAAGCTTGCATAGGCCCCCTGAGACCTCTTTTTCTCACAAATAATAATAATAATAATAAATAATTTAAATTTGCATTTCAGGGTATTGTATGTTTTGGGTCTTTTTCAGAAAATGAAAAATCTGTACTACGTGTTTTATATTGGCATTTTAAATGTAATAATTAGTTATTATTATATAAAGTAAGTTTAATTCAGTTGAACATCAAATTATGTAATTATATCCGTTTTCTACGTATTAAATAATTAATGTTAATAAATTAAATGAGAATATAATAAGTTTCAACACAATCTAACAACTTTATGGAGAAATAGAATTAAATTTCTATATATCTAGTCAAAATGCAAGACGTTTGGGGAACAATTTGATAAATTACTTTAAAAATTAAAATATAAAAATTCATTCTTGCATAGATCTTCTTACTTTATAATTTATAATAATAATAATCTACGTAGTTCAATTTTTAATTAAATTTATTAAGGTTGATTATGATTAGTATTACTTCAAACTTTATTACAAGCAAAATATGAAAATACATAAGGAATTTTTGTATAAATTTATTTAAAAAATATATATTTTAAACCAATTTTCTAACTTAAGTTGTCAAATTATAATTTGAAAAGCTAGATGTAAATATAATTCATACTTTGAACATTAGAATGATAATTTGACCTAGCTATATATATTTTTAAATTTTAAATTATATTCAAAATAAAAATTTTACAAAAAAAAAAAAAAAACTATATTAAATTATTTATCTATATTCATTTAACAAACAAATAGAGGACATGATTAAGGAATTTTGTAAGCCAAATGATGTTTTGAGAATAATAGTACGTACATATAATAATATAATTTGTATAACCATTCACTTTCACAAAAAAATATAAATTATCTGAATTTTTCAATATTTGCTCAAAATATCTTGAGCTTAGTCTCGTAGTCTAAGGCAAAAACATAAAAGTTTGTCAAATGAAGAAATAATCAACTTTAAGGATAAATTTCCTAATTCCCTCTTCTCTCAAGCAAGCTTAAAGCTCTCAATAGCTACCACAAAAATTATAATTTAAAATTTTATTTAAACATAACTCGTACTTTATTTCGAACAAATTCAACATTCTTTTAAGTCTAACCTTGTATTTTTTTTCTTCTTACAAAAAGATTCACTCGGCTTATAATTTTTTTTTAAAAAGACTAGCCACACTTTTAGTTGTATATACTAATGGAATGTTTCAAAAATAATCTTTCACTACTTTTTTTTTTTTTTTTTCTCTCATTGACACTTAGTTTTTTATTGAGATTGCTTGGTATGTATAAAGTTCAAGAAAGTTCTTGAAGATAGAAATAACAAAAGTGAATTTTCCATACCCCTTGGCCTTGATGATTCTTAAAGGTTTCTGCCAAAAAAGGGAGAATCACCATAAAGCTTGCTCATCATTCTTTATAAATACCATTGTTGCATTTATTGCTTATAAAACTTGCAAATGTAATATCCCTCCAAATCTTTTTAGGGAGATTTTCATACCAATAGGAACCAAGAAATCATGAGCAATGGAAAGTAATGAAAGTGAATGGAAGAACAAATTATTCTCATAACATCAACTTACCATGTTAATTATATGAATATTACTTTAAGTTCAGTCTATAAAAGGCTACTATTTTCATGATTAAACGGCTAATTGTAGTTTTTTACAAATTTTAGCAACTTTTCTTTTATGTTTTTAATAAAAAAACTACAGTATGATTTTAAATGAATATACCCATTGTGTAGGTTTGCTGTCTATTAACAGATTAGATTGTCATTAAATAATAATAATAATAAAATGATATGAATATATTTTAATTAAAAAAGAAAATTATATGATAAACATGGTATAATTAAATTTACATTTTGAATATTAAAAACTATATGATAATAATTATAAGTGGTTGTAGAATGTAAAAATTTGCAATGAGGTCCCTAAAGAATAATTAAATATAAAAGTGGTAGACTGCGGGGATGGGGGACGACAAAACGCATTTACTAAAATGGCAGCAGTGACTGGGCAGTTCCCTTACGTGGGACCCACACCAAGGAAAGAATATCCAACTTATTTATTTATTAAAAAATAAAAAAATTCCGAGTCTGTGCGCTGCAAACTGCAAAAAGAAGGAATTATCATCAAAATTCTGTCCTCATTGGGATACGCGCTCTTGTACGTACTCTCACGCGCATTCATTATTCCCTGTTTGTCCCTACTAATAATAAATAAATTATTTTTTTAATTTTTACTGCCCAAACCAAACCCGGCCTAACCTCGCTAGACCTTTCGATTTTTGATGTGATGTTGTAGCGGTTGAGTTTCTAGGGTGGCTCTAGGAGCCCCTTATATATATATATATATATATATGTTTTTAAAAAAATTACAAATTTATTATATTTCAATATATAATAAAACAAATAAATTGACTTGGATATTATTTCTCAAATGAAAAGTCAAACCCCACTTCACCTTTTTTCCTTTTCCCCCTCTTTTATATTTTAAATATAACAATACAATTTCGCAATATGTAAAACATGTGTAATATCATAAAATCTACATCTACCCTTATGTTGGAAATTAATTATTATTATTATATTAAATTAGGAGAATTAGAAAAATATTGGGTAAAGTTAAAATGTATAAAAAAAAGAGAAGAGAGAGGGAGATGGTACGGAGTGGGGAGAAAATATAATAAATGATGAATTAAATGGAGCAATTAAACTGCCTCCTGCACATCACGAGGGTACAAGACATATGCCAAAATTTTCAAACCAGTTTCTGCATTTTAATCATATAATAAATAGAAATAATAATTAATAGAGGGTAAAAAAAAAAAAAAAAAAAAAAAGAAATTGAAATTACCGAGGGAGGATGAAATATAAGAAAGAAGAAGTGTAGTGTTGTTTGGTAATGAGTAAATGAGGAGGAAGTGATGATACCAAACAACAAAATGGAATGATGATAATCCAATACACTTTTTTATTTATTGCATTTTCCAAATCCCTAACCTCCACTAACAAACAAAATTTTTCATCATTCTCATCTTACTTTTTTTTTTTTTTTTTTTTTTTTTTTAAAAAAAAAAAACACAAATTTATTATTATTATTATTTTATAATATGATTTATTCATGGGTATTACGAAAATTCAATAAATTTAGTTTAAATTACTTTAAAAAAATACAAGTAATTAATTAAATATTTTTATTAAAAGAAAAAGAAAAATGGAGGAGGAAGAGGTTGCGGCTTCGAGGGCGCCGGGAAGTTTTGGCGTGTTGAGCAGGAAAAAAATATGTCTCGGAAAATGTGCGGCGGAATTTTTTAATTTAAAAAAGTATTTTTGGTCGGAGATGAATGAATGTTTATGTTGGGTGTTGGCAGCCATCTGATCTCCTGTCTTTCACTGACTCCATCAATGATGTAAACGCAGACTATATTTTATTTTCAATTAAATCATTTTTATTATTCTCTTAATTAGTGTTAATTAAGATTATTCATATCTTAATTGCTATTGCAAGTGTTTAATTAAATTACATACTAAGTATTTATTTTCTGTGTTTATGATGAGTCTAGTTAGAGAAAATTCAAGAACAAGAAAATTGCAATGACGTGGACTAGGTACGTGTTCCCATGCGGTGCTCTAAAAGTATATATATATATATACATTGTGTGTGTGTGTGTATAAATGGTCTTCGCACAATTTATAACGCTTGAAAATTCAATGCATTCGGTCTTCCATGACATGATGCCTGATTTAATTCCATTACGTAATAGAAGGTTATTTGATTCCATTTTGAACTTGTAGTTTTTAATTTCTATTTTTCTTTTCTTCAAACATAATTTCAGTGTAAAACCAGCTTAGAGAAAAGAGGATATACAAATAATATTGTATCCTATATTATTATTATGTGGTGTGTACAATAATGAGGGGAAGTATTTATACATAAAAGAGAAACTTCAAAAATAAATTAAAAGGTGATTAATACTTAATCAACCATATTTAAGAAAAATAATCATATAAAATTGATGAGTAGTTCTAGTGTTATAATATCATTCTCAAACTCAGTGTAAATGGAAAACTGTCTATTGAAGTTTGCATATTATCACGTAAAAGGCAAAAAAATCAATGAAAATTATAGTGAAGAAAGAAATTATCAAAATAATTCTTGGTATATTTAATAAGTTCATGAAAGACATTAAAGTTGGTTGATTATGAGATGGAGAGGGAGTTTTGGATTGAGGAACTTTCATATTTTATAATAGCTGATAAATCAACAAAAGTTTATGGCAGTGTGCATTATCTTAACGCTCAAACACAACACTAGAGTGAAAAACTTCTATTTTTTTAATCAAGAGATGAATGGTTGATATGATCATAGATCAATAGGATTTTCAACTCATTTACATCAAAAGGGCCATAAATTTAAAGATGAAACAACAAAAAAAAAAAAAAAAAACAATAGAACATTAAATACTTGTCATAACAAAGAATTGGTAAGATGACTACAAAATGAATAGTCTATTGAGCTGATATAAATTAACTAATAAATATTTACTCAATGAGCAATATTTAGTTAAGTGACAATAAAGTAAATGAGACTGGCCACTAGTTACCAATAAATGGCAAGATTAGAAAGAGTTTATTCATAACTAGGAAAGAGCTTTAAATTTTCCTCTACAACAATAAAGAATTCATTGTTAATTTAGCTAGTTCGAGAGAGCAAATCACTTGCATATTTAGATTGAGATAAATAATGGTTAGAGTTATCAAACATAACCTCAAAATTACAAAGAATTTAAGTATTTCTTGTACGGTGTAGATCATGCCTTCATCATAATATTATAATTCATAGAAGCATTCCACATCATTAGATCTTGTTCTCATAATATTTTCGATTAATCTATTCAACACTCCCAATATATGTTTAAGTTATTCTTAAGATTTACCAAATTTAGTAGGACTGATAATAAAAACTATATGTGGAATCTTCATGCACACATGAATTAGCTTACTCGACTTGTCATATGAAAGAAAGTCATCAGATATAACATAAATTTAATATTCTGAATCTAAGACAGAGTCTAAAAAGTAACAATTAGAGGAATGCCAAGCTTTTATTTGTGATAAATACTGGACCTGATATCTCATTATTGTTTATAGTGATTTTTCTTCATATAATAAATCATGTTCTTTAATATATGCACTCTAACTAACTTTAGAGTTAATAGCAATATGATGCCACCTTATAAGGAATTTATTTATCCCCACTTCTTCTCTCTATTAGAGATTCTATATGGAGTATCCCTATAAAACCTACAATATTTTAGGCGAGTTCTTTCTATTTTAATGATGTTTATATAGGTATTTGAGAGAAACCATGACAACATTATTCACTAACTGTATTTTATCCTTGAAATAACTAGACCATATGATTAGGAGGTCAAGGGCCTAAGCTTTTTTGGGTGGGAGCTTAAAGAAAGAGAAACAGATTGAAATGAGGAGAGAGACGAAGAAGAAGAGAAAGATGAGAGAGAAGCAATGCTGATTCTTTCTTAAAATTTTGGACCTGTTTAGACCGGTCCAAAAATAATTATTTTTTTTAATATCAATGTCATATAATATTTAACATGATACTCAACTTGTAATTGAACCAATCATTCATTATTACGTGTTAATAAATTTGATAAGTAGTACCTAAATTAACAGTGTAAGCAATTAATAACAAAAAAAATTTGAAATTTTTTCAAATATACATGAGTTAATTTGACAAAAAAATTGAGGTAAAGATCAAATTGAACAAAACTAAATAGTATATAGATCAAATTATAAGTTGGCCTTTTATATTGTATTAATAGTATTTATTTTTAAAATTTTATAGTTCATGACTAATCATTTTAATGGATAATAATATTGGTGCATGCACATTAATTTTTTGCTAGTATTCATTCTTATTTTGTACTAAATTAAAAAATTATATAATAAACCATATAATCATAATAAAACAATCAACAAAACAGAAAGAAATGATACGAGATAAAAAAAAAAAAAGAAACTAATTAAGAAATCAAATAACATAGAAGAAATGATATGAAACAAGATAATACGAAATGATATGAAGTTAAACAAAATAAACGACACGATTTGAAATGAAATGATATAAAATAAAACTCGGTGGAAAGAAAATGATATAAAAGAAATAACACGACATAATGTAAAAAAAAAAAAAAAAAAAGAGAGACGCAACAAAAATAATAAACAAATATTCTATTCATATTTATATATTCGGAAATTTTTGTCATAGATTCCCCTTTTTAATTGAAGACCAAATCAACAAAATGTTATTTTTGTTATGATGTAAATTGAAGTCATGGATAAGACAAAGCATGTTTTAAAATATTTTCAAAATTCAACTTTTTTTCCAATGAACTTTAAAGAATGCATTTCAAATATCTTCTAGAAATTGGCACCCGCAGTGTCTTTCAATATGTATGTATGTATGTATATATATTGAATGAATTAGGAGAAGCAAAAACATCCTGCCCACGTGAGCTTTTTCATTTTCATAATTCTAAGACCTAATACACGAGCAAATTTGACATTCGCTTGCTAGGCCGTGTGGTTTGTCAAATATATACATTGGCATCCCCATAAATTAAATATAATTTCCCCTTTCTTCTTTTAGACTCGAGGCCACCTAAAAGCAATATATTACCTCTCAATTATTTTCTTTTTCCAATTTTAAACACACACACACACATATATATAACATGCATATACATGTGGTAGTAGTTAATCGTATATGTTCTCTAATTTCTAAACTCTAAACAGCACACCTTTAATTTCTGCTTTAATCATTTATTTGACTGCACCATCTAATTCTTACTTTTTTGATTAGGAACTTTATTTCTAAGGTGAATAATTTGACCCAACTCTCTAAATTCTTTCATTTTGACTCCCATACAACTCTTTGAAAATGCCAGCACATACCCATATATATATATATATATATATACATATATGGATGATAAAGCATTTAATGTCTAACAAATATAACACACACACACACCCGTTTTTTATGTTCACAATAATCCTCATTCTTTATAATTTAAATAGCTTTAAAATACTACTAAAAAGAATAGCTTTATAGTAAGTAATATATATATATATATATATATATATATATATATATATATATATATAGAAAATGCATGAATGTAGCAGCCAAGTAATACAAGACAAAAAATATATAGCATGAAAATAATTTATTAGTTGGAAGATAAATAAAATATTATTTGTTCCAGAGGGAATGAACAAATGATTGAAGAAATTAAAGGTTACCCACCACGTAGACTTTTCAAACCTCTCAAGGTATGGAATTAGGTAAAAAGTTTGACTATTTTGATTTCTTACACACATGCATATGCTATGAATGTATTATATATATAAATATATTATGTGGAAATTGAAAAGCAATTATATTGTATACATATATGTGTGTGTGTGTGTGTGTGTGTGTGTGTATTGCATGTCAAACTAAAACAGCTGGAATGTAAGAAGAGAATACTGGTGATTAGCCAACTTCGATTTGATAACGACCTATCTTCTAAATCATATATTATTAGTTAAATGTAATTAGTGGCTTTTCGTTAGATATTTAATTTTAATTAAATATTGTTTTAGAATAATGCGTTAATTAATTAATTAACTAGCAGAATCTAGGGGAAGAGACGGGATCAATGTCTGTAATACGCATGGACAACGTCATGATTACATAATTAATTTCAGAAAATTTAACGTAGATTAATACTCAACACTAGGAATTATTTGAGGATAAGAGATGTGTGTGCGTACATACATACATACATATATATATATAAAGAAAGAGACTTGGATAAATTAATTACATGATAATTATTATTGATGGATCAAAATTAATATTTTATTAAATAAATTTATATATTTATTAATCAAGTGATATTTATACATTAATTATAAAATAAAATATATAATTTAACTTAAATTTATAAAATTTTTAATAAAAAAAATTAAGTAATAACTATTAACCCAAAAAATAATTATACAAAATTATATGTAGGTATATAGAGAGAGGAAACATAATAAAATCGAATTTGGTAACTAAAAGTATTATTATATACGTGCACGTTGGCAAGGTTATCAACATGTCTTGCATGTGATCTTGAACAGAAGTTATATATATGAGCTTTTGTGGCGTAATTATTGGGTAATCTGCTTTATTTATTTATATATTTTTGGTAATGAAATTAAAAAAAAAACTTTTTGAGAGAACAAAGAAAAAGTTATGAGGGAAGTTTGTCAGCCACCACCGAGAGAGAGAAATCCCCAGAGAATATGTGACTTGTAAACCACCAAAATTAACCTAATTATTTCTTTTAATTATTTTAATCCAATCATCTTGACCCTACCACACACTCACTCAACTAATTACAAATTAATTGCACTTTATCAACTAATTACAGTGATTTATAATGTTAATTTCTTCTTAAATTTTAATTTCTAATGCTTAATTAGATACGTCATGACTTGCATGCAGGTCAATTTTGAAGTATATTAATTCAGTCCTCCTTTAGTGGAGGAACCAAACTTACTTATATATGACCCAGCAAACAAGATATAAAATATTTCCCCAACAATTGCATAAATCCTTTATTTATTTGTTTCTTTTTGATAAATTACTAATCCAACTATCATGATATATGCTTATATAAGGGGTTAAAGTATATATTGGTTTAAGTTCTCCTACATACATAATATATGCTTATATAAGAATCCACAAGTATACTAATTATCGTGCTTAATTTAAATTATTTTTGGTGTATTATGAATGGACACAAAGGGTGCGTGTGTTCTCATAATGTGCCTATATAAAGGGTATCGTATATTCTCAAAAGACTTGCTGAAGAAAAGTTACATACATACACTCAACCCGAATGAGAATTATGTACACTACATATATATATATATAGGAAATTATTAAATTTTTATGTATCTCTTGACACCAGAAGAAATGTGCATGTGGGGGTTCAAGTAACTTACATATATATATATATATATGGGAATGGAATTTTAATGGTTGAGTGAAACATAATTAATTATGATCTAACTTATGGTATTGCAATTTTTGACACGTTAAAGGAAAATAAAATGTGGGGTGTCATCTAGAAAGAAGGAAAAATCAACGGTGTTAGGTGATTTTTATTACGAATTCTACTTGTACTATAAGAAAGATGGCATATAAAAGGTTACCCTTTTAATTAATTAATTAATTATGAACGTTAAATTCTTCCCACTATTAAATGCGAATTAAATACTTACATTTCTTTTCTTTTTTTTCCCAATTGAATAATACCAAATTATAAAATTCAAAATATATTTCAATAATCCAATATATAATTTGTGTATATAATTTTAAATTATTGAAAATAAAAATATTTTTAAATATTATAAAACTCTTAAATTTCTCCAAATGTAAATTAAAATTGTTATAACAATTATTAATACGAGAGAATGTCTTTTACTATATAATTAATCAAATCATATCAGAATTCTCGTTTGATCATCTTATTTCACACTTGCTTGTACATGAAAACTTTATATATATATATATATATAAACACATACATACACGATAATGCCATCCATTCACCAACTATATATATATATATATATATATATATATATTATAATAAATCAATTGATCACAAAAGTTTGGTAATCATGGCGCTATCATTTCAAAATAAGAATCATTCTTATACATAAAGACAATGTCAAAGGGTATATCTATTAAAGTATACAATTAGCTGCCGATACATTTATTAAAATATACACTTATAGAGCCTCTTATGTTGCAAAATTCTTCATCCACTTATCTATTTAAACATACCTAAAAATATTACATATATAACTTACGAATTTTCAATTATAGTTTGAAGAACTAAGTTTTGAAACTTTTGAGTTGAGCGAGTGATGGCACAAGACTAAATTACAATTAATTAATTTCAATTTCTGCTTTTAATTATCTACGCATATATTTGGGAGAAACTTAGAAGTAACAATGAATTCATTTGCAAATTCAAATGGATTGTAAAATTTTATGAAATTTTATATGAGATTGAAACAATGCATTGGTTATAATGATCGTGAAATTAGGGTTGAATCACTTAGAATTGGGTTTGGCTTTTTAATAAACAACTGACTAATTAATTAGGTTTAATATTAATAAATTCCCACGTGGGTTCAGAGCTAACTTTAGAAAATTTGATCCGCTTGTCGTCAAAAACATTGAATTCCAAAAGAAAAGGTTTCTGAAACGGCAACTTGCATAGCCTAACCCCCTTTTTTTTATTTATCCAAAACTCAACTCCTTTTAGACAAACAAATATATACATACATATATACACACACACACTCTCTTTACAGGAGTTTTTGCAACTTCAAAATACCAACTCTCCTTTTTGTTCAATTATATGGTAAAGTGTTGAATGAAAATTGAATTAAACAAAACCAAAGCTTATTAGCAAATTGTGTTTTTTCTTTCTTCAATATACAGCTAATGAGATGGCTGATACTTCCACCAATATCATTGAAATATATATACAATTTAATTAATAAAATATATTAGTTTTTTCAAAAAAAAAAAATTATACTTTATGCTATAAAATCAAATTTAAATCTTCCAACTATTAAAAATGTTCCAAAAAAAAATTCATTTTAAAATAATTTAGGGGTCTGAGTGATTATTAACTTGAATGTATATTTTAATTATAAAACCTGATTATTGTATATATATATATACACACACACACACATTTATAACATCTGCACTTCTTATACTAAATTGGTAATAGACCCAGGTAACTTTTAGGGCCCTAAGTCCAACAATTTAAGGCATATGCTTGAAAAATTGGATATAAAAAAATCCCATGTAAAAAAAAAAAAAAAAGGAATGAACAGTTAATTACTGTTAAGGTGCTGGTTAAGTGATAATCAATTAGAATTAATTTAGTAATATTTTAAATAAAATTTTAAGATAACCAAATGTTACTCACTTAAATAATTGTAATATAATACCCACTTAAATAATAATAAGTATAACTCAAACTAAATCATAATTGTTGTTGAAATTATTTGTTTTATTTTGTCATAATTTTACGCGAGCTAGTTGTTTGTTTATGTGTTTGGAATTGCGAAAAAATTCAATTAGATTTTTCTTTCAGTTTACTTGATTGTGTAATTACACTTGAGTTTGTTTAAAATTGTATTCCAATTTAAATTTCTACTTGTAGTTTGTTTGTTGTAGTTTATTGTTATTAGGTTTGAAATGTTTGTTTACTAGGAAAGTTGAAGAGTTAAATGTGATTTTTGTTTTAGCTTACTTGAGTTTGTAATTGTATTTGAGTTTGTTTGTAATCGTATTAGAATTTAAGTGCGTAATTGTTGAAATTTGTTCGTTTTGTTTTGTCGAAATTTCACTCAAGGTTGTTGTTTGTTTATTTGTTTGGAATTGCAAAAAAAGTCAATTAGATTTTTTTTTTTCTTATAATTTGATTTGCAATTGTATTTGAGTTTGTTTGGAATTGTATTCCAGTTTCAGTTTCTAATTGTAATTTGTTTGTTTTGGTTTGTCAATAGATCTAGCATGATGTAAGTGTTTTTTTGTTTTGATTTATTTGACTTTTATTGTAGGACACTTTGAGTTAAATTTATTGAGTGTCATACTATTTTTGTTTAGTACAATCATACTCTTACAAATCTATAGTTAAACCAAGTTTTAATAGAATAATCTTAAAACTTTTTAAAACCTAATATGATAGATACTGCAGAGATAGATAACGTTGTAACTCTCTCAAACTCTATTAAAAAATTAAAATAAATTAGTTCAAGAAAAAGAAAAACTAAATAGAAAAATATATAATAGAAAATAAAATTTATGTCATAAGAGAAGGAAAACAAACTTTTTACTCAAGTGCTACCTATAAAAGAGAATAAAACATAAATAATAAGATTGAACTATCTTAAACTTTTTACCTAAAGAGTTATATCACAATAAAATATAAAAATTTTAACTAGCTAAAACAAAATAAAAAACACATGCTTATTTACTTGAAAAAGTGCTCTCAAAAATTGATAATAACCTTAAGTAGTCCTACATTAATGTAAACAAAAGAATATTATTGAGTAAATCATGTTAAATTAAAAAATAATTGAGTAAATCATGCTAAACTAAAAAATATGTGATAGAAAATAATATGTATGTCATAAGAGAAGGAAAATAAACCTTTTATTCCATGAATATCTCATAATTAAACATGTCTTTAGTAATGTTACTTACAAAAGAGAACAAAACATAGATAATATGAGTAGACTCTCTTTAATATTTTGCCTAAAATTCTTTATAATAACAAAAAAGAAAAGAAAATTTTAACTAGTTAAAAAAAAAAAAGTAATATTGACCACATGCTTATTTATCTTATTTTCAGAGTTTGGATCTATAAAAACTAAACAAAAGTGAGCATATCAATATATAAATAACCTAGATTTTTCAATGTTATAATTCATACGAAAAGAGAACCATTAGCAATTAAATGTAACAAATGCATAACTTGATATTGGAACAACATATAACAAAACTTGAAATAAAAAAAAAAAAGATGCTTAAAATGAAGAACAAACATTAATAGAGGACAATGCATAACATTGAAAATAGCCATGTATTGCTATGTTAATGTACACAAAAGAAATTTACAAAGTAAATAATGCTAATTTTTTTAATTTATAATCATTTCAACTCATGCATATATAATATTATTTTTCTTACTTTTTTCAATGTTAAAAATGACATATTCGTTTTTTGGGCTGATATTTGAGATGTACTTTTTTTCTCTTGTCAGTTTGTAAGGGTAGTTGTAATTTGTTTGTTATATTTTGAAGTTATTGTATTGAGATGTTTGTTTGCTGGGAAAGCTAAAGAGTTAAATTTGTTTGTAATTTTATTTGAGTTTGTTTGTAATTGTAATTAAATTTCAGTGCATTGTTGTTAAAATTTGTTTGTTTTATTTTCTCATAATTTCACTCGAGCTAGTTATTTGTTTATTTATTTGGAATTGCAAAAAAATTCAATTAGATTTTTCTTTTAGTATACTTGAATGTGTAATTGCACTTGAGTTGTAATACCCAAATTAATTTAATTGTAATTTATAAATATAATTTTTGAATTTTAATTTAATGTGAAAATAAAGGAAAATAGGAGGAGGATGAAATTGAAAATAATTTTAAAAAAAATAGGTGAAAATTTGGATTATGGGAGTATTTTTGAAAGAAAGATCGAAAACAAGGGGTCAAAATATAATTTAAGAAAGTTGTGTCACATTGGATGCCCAGTCAGCAGCCCCGCCAAAACAGAACGCGCTGCGTGGCAACAAACGCTGTCGTGGTACCACGCGGGCGATCTGTGTGCCCGCGATCGAACGACCCAGATCCACTCTTGCGCGCACGGATGACCTAGATGCATGTACTCCCCAGACGCGATCGGACGGTATATTTAAACGCGTTTCAACGATTCAGATTTACTTCTTATTTAATTACGATCGGACGGTCCAGATCAAACGCGATAGACGATCTAGATTAAAAGGGGATGAAGATAAATAACCCTATTCACACCAAACCCTAGCCCTAGCCGCCAGACACCCTCACCGGAGAAGAAGATCCAGCTGCCGAGAAGGACAGCCACGACCACCCACTGCCGTGTTGGAGCCACTTCTAACCGCTAAAAGAGGTAAAGTTCTTCTTTGCTCGAAATTCAATTTTAAACACCCCAATTGCCAAATAAGAGTCAAAAGACCGGTGGATTGGTTGAAAATCGCAGGCAAAGCCTGGCGGTGCCGCCGCGGGAAATTTCAAAAGATTACATCCAATGAAGCCCTTCTCGATTCTCGTTTTGTGAAATTTTTTCATGTTGTAATCACCATTTTCTTCTCTACAGGTTGACCGAAGTAGAACATCCAACCGCAAAAGTGAGCCGGCAGAACTGCCACACCGAAGAGCCCTGCCGCCGGTGAGTTTCAGTTTTTTGTTTTTTTTCCCAACCGAGTCCCCTTAACGTGTTTTCTCACAAGGATTGATATAAAACTGGCCAAATTCGGCCGAAAACGGTTGAAAATAACCAACCCGAGGTGGATCACCGCCATCCGCGACGGCGCCGTCGCGCTGGAATTTTAGAATTGGCCAAAAAGAGGTCTTCACACTGTTTTTCGAGATATTTGTAGGTATTTGTAGCGCGTTTGAATCCCCGGAGAAAAATTCAGGGAATTCAGAGACCACCGCTAGGTGCAGTCAATAAGTTTCACTTTTCAGGCATCGAATTGTGTAAGAATCTCTCACCCAATTATCTGTTATGGAATTGAAGTCAAATTAACAATAATACAGTATTGTGTACAATTTAGAAAATATCCAAAATTAATTACGGGTTACTACTAATGGAGTTAGAACCATAAATTATCTATTGTTATTTCTGTTGATTGTTTTTACAGTTTGAATGCATGATAGTATCTAATTGATCAATTTTATATCTTTGAATGCATGTATGTTTTATGGGTTTACGATTGAATTGGGAAAAAAGGAGATTAAAGGAAAGCAAAAAATTGCGTGATTAAGTGAATGAATGAAACGACAGCCTTATTGGATATCTTGGGAGATGGTGGATGGACCGGGTGCATAGGGAACCCTACCATAAACGTTGCCTCATACCGGACGGGGTATGGGGACGGCCCGTTTCACCCTTATACTGGATAAGGTATTGAGGTTTAGTAGTTTGGCGCTCATATTGGACGGAGTATGGGGACGATCCGTTAATTTTAAATGTTAAAGAAAATAGTTCACACGTTGTAAGAACATCTCTATGAACCCCTATGGATACCAGTAGCCTGATAAAAGATAGAATTATTATTCAAATCGATTACATATGAAATCATGATCTGAGTTATGTTATTATCTCTATAAGTTGTTTTGTAAATCTAACAACGGTAAGTAGATGGTAAAATATTTTGTTTATGATAAATGAATTTATTTAATTAAGAACTCTATTAATTATTTTGATTTTTCTATCAACCTTCATTTATGTATCGGCGAGTAGGATGATATTCTTACTGGGCTAGTGTAGCTCATCCCTTATTTAACCATTTCAGATTAAGAGGATCAGGATCCAGAGCCCGATCCACAAAAGGGTTGCGAGTAGGATACCAATTTTATTTATTTTTTGTTTATTGCCTTATTTTCTTTGTATTTCCTTCAAAAGATAATTTATGTAGCACTATTTAGGACTTTAAATTTTTGTGTAAGGAACCTAAAACTTAACTGTTTATTTCATTTCCGCACTAAATTCATAATTTATTTCTTTTAAAATATTCGGAGTCGTTATAGTTTGTTTAAAATTGTATTCCAATTTCAATTCTAATTGTAATTTGTTTGTTATAGTTATTGTTGTTGCATTTGAAATGTTTGTTTGCTGAGAAAATTGAAGAGTTATATGTGATTTTTGTTTTAGCATACTTGAGTTTGTAATTGTATTTGAGTTTGTTTGTAATCGTATTAAAATTTAAGCATGTAATTGTTGTTGAAATTTGTTTGTTTTGCTTTGACATAATTGCACTTGACATAGTTGTTTGTTTATTTGTTTGGAATTGTGAAAAAATTCAATTGGATTTTTTTAAAGCATAATTGGATTTGTAATTGTATTTGAGTTTGTTTGGAATTGTATTCCAGTTTCAGTTTATAATTGTAATTTGTTTGGTTTGGTTTGTTTAATAGATCTAGTGTGATGTAAGTTTTTTTTTATTTTGATTTATTTGGTTTTTATTCTAGGAAATATTGAGTTTAATTTGTTGAGTGATGTCCTATTTTCCTTTACTATAATCATACTCTTACGAATCTATAGTAAACTAAGTTATAATAGAATAATCTTAAAACTTTTTAAAATTTATTATGATAGATACTATAGAGATAGATAACGTTGTAACCCTCTCAAACCCTATTTAATTTTTTTAAAAAAAAATAGGTAAAAAAAAGAACTAAATAGAAAAATATATAATAGAAAATAAAATTTATGTCATAAGAGAAGGAAGAGAAACCTTTTGCTCCAGTACTACCTACAAAAGAGAACAAAACACAAGTAAAAATATTGAACTATCTTAAACTTTTTACCTAAAGAGTTATATAGTAGCAAAATATTAAAATTTTAGCTAGCTAAAAAAAATAAAAACGCATGCTTATTTACCTTAAAAAGTGTACCCAAAGATTGATAACAACCTTAAGTAGTCCTACATTAAAGTAAACAAAAAGATATTATTGAGTAAATCATGCTAAATTAAAAAAAATATGTGATAGAAAATAATATGTATTTCATAAGAGAAGGAAAATAAACTTTTTATTCCATGAATATCTCATAACTAAACATGTCTTCAATAGTGTTACTTGCAAAAGAGAACAAAAAACATAATATTGACCACGTGCTTATTACCTTATTTTCAGTGTTTGGATATGTAAAAACTAAACAAAAGTGAGCATATCAATATATAAATAACAAGATTTTTCAATATTGTAATTCATACGAGAAGAGAACCATTATCAATTAAATCTAACAAATGCATAGCTTTGTATTGGAACAATAGATAACAAAGCTTGAAATTAAAAAAAGAAAAGAAGAAAATATGATTAAAATGAAGAAAAACAAACATTAAAAGAAAACAATTTCATTGTCCACTGCATAACATTGAAAATAGCCATGTATTACTATGTTAGTGTACACAAAAAGAAATTCACTAAGCAAATAATGCTAATATTTTAATTTATCATCATTTCAATTCATGCAGATATAATATTATTTTTCTTATTTTTTCCAATATTAAAATGACATATTCATTTTCTGGGCTGATATTTGAAATTTACTTTTTTTCTCTTCTCAGCTTGTAAGGGTGGTTGTAATTTATTTGTTATATTTTATCGTTATTGTATTTGAGACGTTCGTTTGCTGAGAAAGTTGAAGAGTTAAATGTGATTTTTATTTTAGTTTACTTGAGTTTGTAATTGTATTTGAGTTTGTTTGTAATTGTAATTGAATTTCAGTGAGTAGTTGTTGAAATTTGTTTGTTTTATTTTGTTGTAATTTCACTTGAGCTAGTTGTTTGTTTATTTGTTTGGAATTGCCAAAAAAATTTAATTGAATTTTTCTTTCAGTATACTTAGATGTGTAATTGCATTTGAGTTTGTTTAGAATTGTATTCCAATTTCAATTTCAAGTTTGTTTGTTACAGTTTATTGTTATTGGGTTTGAAACGTTTATTTGCTGGCAAAGTTGAAGAGTTAAATGTGATTTTTATTTTAGCTTACTTAAGTTTGTAATTGTATTTGAATTTGTTTGCCATCATATTAGAATTTAAGCATATAGACTAGCTCTTGGATCTTGATCACCAATTTAGTAAATGTAACCTTATTAGAAATATTGAAGAAATAAAAAAAGTCGGCATCATCCAACAGACTAATTGCATAGAATTACAAGAACATTATCATCACTAAAAATTGTAATTAAATTGTCACAAAACAATAAATTGAAGTCGGCATCATTGAAGAAACTTAAATTGTTTTCACAAAATAATGATATCCAATTGGCTCATAAATTGCCAACAAAGCATATCAGGGGGAGGAGAAAGTTGAAATCACCTTGTTTTTAACCAGTTCAAAAAAGAATTTGATTTGGTATACATTAATATCCCCATGAAGTTGTTGATCAAGACCGAATACCCACCATCTCTTTGGAAGTTACAAAGCAAAATAACTTTTCTTTTGAGGCATAAACCAACTTCCCAACCAACTCTTATGGCAAATGTACCTAAGAAAAGTACGAAGTCCATCAAAACCAATCTCTAACGTGCAAATAGTATATGATCAGACTCAGTACAACACTTCGCAATGAAGTAAGAGACTTTCTTGCGACGATAAAATAAGATCTACTAAGAGAAGGTATCATTCTCTGAGGCTACATATTGTTGGTTATGTGTCCAACCCAAAAAAAAAGGCAAATTAGGTAATTTAAAAAGAAGAAAAAGAGGAATTAGGGCTACAGTTTTAGAGAGATATATATATGTTGCATGAAAAAAATATTAAGAGAGAAAGAGAGAGGTTGTGCGGTAAGAGGAGAAAATGAAGAATAAGAAAACTATATAGACATATATATATATATATATAAAAGTTGAGTGGCTGCCAAGAGAAAGAAAAATAGTTGGCTTCCATTCTCTCTCCCTGTTGATATCATCGACGACATCAGCAATTTCTTCCTTTTTCAGGAAGTTTAAATTTGATTTTGTTTCCCTTTTTTCTTCAAGTTTTGCACAAAGAAAAGATTGTTCTTTCTGTTTTGGGTTTAATTCTTGGTGGATTACTTTGCACTTATTTTCATTAATAGTAGATTTGATTCGGAGCTTGACCCGTGATTTTTTTCTTCACACTGTACAGTTTTTTTTACGTAAAATCCTGTGTCTATTTAATTTTGCGGTTATTATTAGCTTATTATTTTTGCTCCATTGTGCATCAATTTGGCTTAGAGTTATGGTTGTTAGTTTCTGCTAATTAATTTGAGATTGATTTAATTTGCACAATTAATTTTATCTTTGTTGGGGACCCAACCAATGGTATTAAAGTTTGCTTGATTGATCTGTTGATTGATTTGTGATATGAGATTAATTGTCTGAATTAGGATGAAGAAAATTACTAGTACTATGATAACATTATCTTCTTCAAAGTATTCAATTTGGAAGTCAAAGATGGAAGATCTTTATTATAGAAATTTTTATGATCTGATTAAGTTAAGAACTGCTAAGCCAATGGGAAAATCAGATGATGAATGGAAGAAGATGCATAGAAAGACTGTAATAACTATCTGACAAAGGGTGGGTAATAGTGTCTACCGTTATACAAATAAAGAAGTGAATGTACACGTTTTGTAGAACAAATTAAAAAATATGTATGAGAGAAAAAATGCTTGGAATAAGACTTTTATTAATAGAAAGCTTGTCAATTTGAAGTTGAGAGATGGATAATCACTTGCTAAACACTTGAGTAAATTTCAAGAGTTGGTAAATGAGTTCAAAACAATGAAAATGACTCTAGATGATGAATTACATGCGTTATTGCTCTTAAGTTCTTTGCTAAATAGTTAGAAAATCTTAGTAGTGTCTCTTAGCAATTCTGCTCCAGACGTTATTTTGTCTTTACCTGTGGTAATAGATAGTCTACACAATGAAGAGACTAGAAGAAAATATATGGGTATTAAGACTTCAGAAGCACTTATTACAACAACAGAGAGTAGGGGTAGAAGTAAAAGCAGAGGTCCTAACGGGCACTATAACTCTAGAGGTAAATCACAGGTGAAAGGAAAGTTCAGTTATTATCATTGCGACAAAGAGGGACATATGAAAAAAAAAATTGTAGGATTTGGAAAAAGGAACAGAATAGTGAGAAAAATAAAAAAAAGACAGATGATCAGAACACTACTACAACTGTAGCTGCTGACAGTGAAGAACTGGTTGTACTTTCATTTGTTGAGAATCCTAGCCATATCACTGATTCTGATATTGAGTGAGTTATTGATTCTGTAGCATTCTATCATGCTACACCCAGAAGAGATGTCTTTACTATGTACAAACCATAGAATTTTAACAGAGTGAAGATGGGTAATACCAACTATACAAACATTGTGGGTATTGGTGATGATTTTGTACAGACAGATGTTGATTGCACGTTGACTCTAAAGAACGTGCGACATGTACCAGATTTATGTCTTAATCTGATTTCTACTAATATTCTTAACTTAGATGGTTATTACAATCTATTTGGTGGTAGAAAATAGAAACTCACTAAAGGTTCAATTACGATTGCTAGAGGTAAATTGTGTCATATACTTTATAAGACTCAGATGAATACTATTAAAGGCGCACTGAATGCAGTTGAAGATGATGTTTCACCATACTTGTGGCATAAGAGGCTGGCTCACATGAGTGAGAAGGGGTTGCAAACTTTGGCAAAGAAGTCCCTTATTCCCTTTACAAAAGGTATGAGTTTAAGCCTTTATGATTATTGTGTATATGGTAAACAACATAGAATTTCTTTTACTAGCTCATCTAAAAAGAAAAAGAATATACTTGAATTAGTTTACTCTGATATGTGTAGTCCTATTGATGTGGAAACTGTAGGAGGTAGCAGATATTTTTTTTTTATTTTTATTACATGCTTCACGAAAGGTTTGGGTGTTTGTGTTAAAACAAAAGGACAGGTTCTTTAGTATTTTAAGTAATCTCATGTCATGGTGAAAAGAGAAAAGGAGACTTCCTTAAAGTGTTTTCGCAGTGATAATGATTGTGAATATACTTCAAAGAAAATTTAGAATTATTGAAAAAGATTCACACTAGTAAAAATCTAACTAACATGTTGACCAATATAGTGACTCATGACAAACATCAATCTTGCACCAAGAATGTGAGATTGATTGGACATTGAGCAATGTATGGTTGACATATCTTCATGGCCTAGAGGGAGAGATTGTTGGTTATGTGTCTAAAAAAATGACAAATTAAATAATTTAAAAAGAAAAAAAAGAATTAAGACTGCAGTTTTAGAGAGAGAGATATATATGTTGCATGAAAAAAATATTAAGAGAGAAAAAGAGAGAGGCTGTGCGATAAGAGGAAAAAACGAATAAGAAGAGAACTATATCTATATATATAAGTTGAGTGGCTACCAAGATAAAGAAAAACATGTGCCTTCCATCCTCTCTCCCTTGTGATATCATTGCCGACATCAACAATTTTGTTATTTTCCAAAAAAGTTTAAATTTGATTTTGTTTCCTTTTTTTCTTCAAGTTCTACAAAAAGAAACTATTGTTGTTTCTGTTCTAGGTTTAACCTCGTACTTATTTTCATTATGTAATGCCCAAATTTAATTTAATGAAAATTAAATTAATTTATAATTGTAATTTTTTAATTTTAATTTGTGTAAAAATGAAGAAAATTTGATGGAGGATGAAATTGGAAACAATTTTGAGAAAAAGGGGTGAAAATTTAGGTTATAGGGGTATTTTTGAAAGTAAAATAAAAAATTGGAAGTCAAAATATAATTTAAGAAAGTTGTGCCACGTAGGATGCCTGGTCAGCAGCACCGACGAACCAGAACATGACGCGTGACAACGGACGCTGATGTGGTGGACACGCGGGTGATCCACGTGTCCACGATCGAACGACCCAGATCCGTTCCCGCGCACGGACAGCTCAGATGTGTCCCCTCCCCAAATGCGATCGGACGGTCATATTTAAATGAGATCAACGGTCTAGATCCACTTCCTATTTAATCGCGATCGGACGATCCAGATTAGATTGCGATGAACGGTCCAGATTCACTCCCTATTTAATCACGATCGGACAGTCCAGATCAAATGTGATGGACGGTCTAGATTAAATGGGGACAGATATAAATAATCATTTTCACACTAAACCCTAACTCTAGCCACCAGAACTCCCTTACCCCCCGCTGGAGAAGAAGACTCAGCTGCCGGGAAGGAAGCCGCCGCCACCTACCGTTGCGCCGGAGCCCTTTCCGACTGCCAAAAGAGGTAAAAAAAAAATTTTTACTTATAATTCAATTTTAAACATCCCTATGGCCAAATCGGAGCAGAAGGACCGGCGGATTGGCCGAAAACTGCGGGCAAAACCCAGTGGCGTCGTCGTAGGGAATTACAAAAATCGCCTCTGATGAGGCCCTTCCCATTCCTGTTCTGCGTAATTTTTCCACTATTTTGATCATCGTTTCCTTCTCTACAAGTTGATCGGAGTAAACCACCTAACTGCAAAGTGAGCCGGCAGAGTCGCTGCACCTGAGAGCCCCGCCACTAGTGAGCTTCAGTTTTTCAATTTTTTTGGCCAACCGAGGCCCCTTAATATATTTTCTTGTAGAGATTGATGCAAAATCGGTTGAATTCGATCAAAAACGGTCGAAAACAGCTAACTCGAGACGTATCGCCGTCGCCAGCGCCGGAGCACGGCGGAGCCACCGTGCCGGAATTCCTGAATTGGCCAAAAAGGCATCCTGACACTATTTTTGGTCTTTTTTTTTTACATATTTGTAGGTACTTCTAGCGCGTTTTAATCACCGAAGAAAATTTCAGGGAACCCAGGAGTCGCCAGTAGGCACAGTCAACAGCTTAACTTTTCGGGTATCAAATTGAGTAAGAATCTCTCACCCTATTCTCTGTTACAGAATTGAAGTCCAATTAATAATAATACGGTAAATTATGCAATCTAGAAAATATTTATAATTAATATCGAGTTACTAATGGAGGCAGAACTAAAAGCTATTCATTACTGAATCTGTTTGATTTATTCTACAGTTTAAATGCATGATAGTACTTGATTAATCGATTTTATAGTTTTAAATGCATGTATTGTTTGTTTTGTATGGTTATGGTTGAATTGGGGAACTAGAGGTTAAAAGTAAACGAAAATTTGTGTGATTAAATGAATGGATGAAACGCAGCTTCACTGGATATCATAGGAGATGGTGGACGAATCGGGTCCATTGGGAACCCTACCGCGAATGTTGTCTCATACCGGACGGGGTATCAAGACTTGGTAATTTAGCGCTCATACTGGACAGGGTATTGGGATAACCCGTTTCACCCTCATATCGGACGGGGTATTGAGGTTTAATAATTTTGTGCCCATATCAGACGGAGTATGGGGACGGTCCGTTAATTGAGAATGTTAAAAAAAATGGTTCACGCGTAATGGGGACATCGCTGTGGATCCCCATGGATACCAGCAGACTGATGAAAAGGGATAGTTGTTATTTTGATTAATTGAATATGAAATTATAATATGTGCATGTTATCAATTGCAAATGAAATCATGATAAGTGTTATGCTATTGTCTCTATAGGTTGTTTTGTAAATCTCACTACGGTAAGTGGACGGTAAATGATTTTATTATTGATAAAAAAATTTGCTTAATTAAGTGCTCAATTAGTTATTTTTTATTTTTTTATCGACCTTCATTTCTATGTCGGTGAGTAGCGTGATATTTTTACTTAGCTAGTGTAGCTTATTCCTTATTTAACCATTTTAGATCAAGAGGACCAGTATCCGGAGCCCGATCCACAAGAGGGTGGGAGTAGGATGCTAATTTTATTTTATTTTCCGTTTGTTTTCTTAATTTTTTTGTATTTTCTTCAAAAGGGTAATACCTGCAGCACTATTTGGTACTTTAAGTTGTTGTGTAAGGAATGCAAACCTAACTAATTATTTCACTTCCACACTTAATTTAAGATTTATTTCCTTTGAAATTCCAGGGTCGTTATAGTTGGTATCAGAGTCGCGTTCCTCGAACACATTCCTCACACAAAATCCTTAGGAAATACTAAAAATAATAAATTATCATTCAATCGTTCTTTGTGATATGCAGGTACAGATAGATGAGGAGAGGAAGGCCCCCACTAAACCAAACAGCCCAAGAGGGTTCGTTACAAGAGGATGTTGATCGGTTATTTGAGATGCTAGAGAGACTCATCACTGCTCAGCAGGCTCGGGAGAAAAGGAGGGAGCTACTTGACCCTCCCCCGCTGCCACAGGTTAAAACACCTCTACAGCGAGAGGATCCTGAGCTACCCCGGTACGACCGTGTTCCTCTACAGTACCACCCAGCACCAGCCCAGCATGATCCGGTGCCCCAACTATAGTATCACCTTTCACCACCGCAGTATGGCTCAGTGCCCGAACTGCATCACCCAGCACCACTACAGTACAATCTGGTGTCTCCACTGTATCACCCAATACCACCACAGGGCCACCCAGTCCATCATCAACGCATTCCAATCCCTCTTCCACAGAACCCAACTCCTCACATGATGAATTCATGCTATATTGAGAGATATAAAAGGCTAAATTCATCTACTTTTGTAGGAGGATCCACCTTTGAAGAGGCCGAGTACTGGTTAGCTGAGATAGAGAAGGTCTTCATGACGCTTGGGGTGACTCCCGAACAGAAAGTCATCATTGCTACCTACATGCTGGTGGCAATTTAAGCAAGCCACCCCGCCCTTTCCAGTCACTTAGGAACAGTTCTTAACGGCCTTTCATGCAGAGTACCTCCCGAAGCATCTTGGACATCTGAAGGAGATGGAGTTTGCACACTTGGTATAGTGGAACATGACTGTATCAGAATATGCTTCTAAGTTCCTAGAGTTGGGCCAGTATTTCCCGGAGAGCATGACGGATAAAGGCAGGAAGGCTAGAAGGTTCGAGTGGGGTCTCTGTCCTGAGATCAGACAACAGTTGTTTGTGCTTGAGCTCAGCACTTATTCGGCTGTCCTAGCCAAGGCATAGTTGGTGGAGAGGAACCTTCGCACCTTCCCTTAAGAAGTAGGGAACCCTAGACCCTCGGCTCCACACCACAGACCAACACCTACTGCACCTGTTCAACAAAATAAGAGACCCAGGCTGATGACTCAGGCTCCTCCTCAGGATCCAGCAGCATAGCGCAGTAAGACCTGTCAGCATTGTGGTAAAGATCATGGGGACTGACCCTTCTATTCTCTCAACAACACCTGCCACATATGCGGTAGTGCCTAATATTATGTAAGAGAGTGCCCAAGGAACTAGAACCAAAACCAGACCAGACCTCCTATCCAGGACAGGGCTTACAACCTCACTCAGCAGGATGTAGAAACTGATCCAGATGTGGTATTGTGTATGTACACTATCTATAACCATCTTACTCATGTTTTGATTGATACTGGTGCATCGCATTTATTTGTTTCACATATTTTTGCATCAAAATTAAATATAGTACCTAAAAAACTTGATTATGTGTTGTTTGTGTCTACTCCTAAGAGTAGGACACTACTGGAGGAAGTTGTATACAAAGCCTGTGTCATAGATATAGCAAATAGGAAATTGAGTGTAGACCTAATAGAGATTGACACGGGAAACTTTGATGTAAGCTTAGGAATGAACTGGCTAGCGGTATATCACGCCACCATAGATTGTTTTAACAAGAAGGTTATATTCAACCATCCTAATGAGGAGTCATTCACAAATTAATAAAAATTTTTAACATTTGTTTCCTTCATGGAAAATTCTCCTGTTATCAAGTGCTTTAACCCGACTGTTTTCTCTAACTAGGCAAACCTAAGAAGAAAATTTGTATTTAAGAGATTTCTGTAGTCAAAGACTTTTCAGATGTGTTCCCGGATGAACTAACCAAACTGTCAGTGGATAGAGAAGTCAAATTCACCATACACTTTCAGCTTGGTACTCAGCCTATTTCGGTTACTCTTTACCCCATGAGTTATGTTGAGATGGAGGAACTGAAGAAACAGATCACTGAATTGCAGAACAGTGAATTCATCCGACATAGTGTGTCCCATTGGGGTGTCAGAGTCACATTTACAAGAAAGGGAGATAGGACGTTGAGGTTATGTATAGACTATAGAGGCCTACATAGGGTCACAGTCAAGAGCAAGTACCCTATCCCCAGGATTGATGACTTTTTTGATTAGTTGCAAGGTGCCCAGGTCTCCTCCAAGATAGACCTGTATTTAGGTTACCATCAGATAAAGATCAGGGCAGAAGTCATTCCCAAAATACCCTTTCGAATTAGGTACGGACACTATGAGTTCCTAGTCATGCCATTTGGACTAACCAACACTTCAACAATCTTAATGGACTTGATGGATAGGATTTTCAGATAAATATTGGATCAGTTCGTCATTATGTTCATCGATGAGATCTTGATTTATTCAAAAAGTAGAGAAGAACACGCCCACCATCTGACTCAGGTTTTGCGAGTTCTCAAAGAGAAGAAATTGTATGCAAAGTTAAGTAAGTGTGGATTCTGACTTGAGCAGACTTATTTCCTATGACACATTATATCAAAGATGAAGTGTCGGTGAGCTCCGAAAAGGTTGAAGCAGTGCTCGACTGGGAAAGATTATCCTCGGTTAAGGAGATCCGTAGCTTTTTGGGGATGGTAGGTTATTACCGCAGGTTTGTGGAAGGGTTCTCTAGCCTAGCTGCCCCCCTGACTCAGCTAACAAAGAAGAACGTCAAGTTTGAGTGGAATGAAGACAGTGAAAGAAGTTATTTAGAACTAAAAAGACAGTTGACTACCACACATGTGTTAGCCTTGCCGAGTGGATCGGGTCGATATACAGTCTATGGTGATGCCTCCTACTTAAGGTTGGGTTGTGTTCTGATGCAGCATGGGAATGTCATAACCTATGGGTCCAGACAGTTGAAGAGTCATGAGAAAAATGACCCCACCCACGACTTAGAACTGACCACAATTATCCACGCCTTGAAGATTTGGCGCCATTATTTATATGGGGAGACCTTTTAGATCTATACCGATCATAAGAGTTTGAAACACATATTCACTCAAAAGAATCTCAACATGCGTCAGAGAATGTGAATAGAACTCATCAAGTACTATGATTGCGATATCTTGTATCATTCAGGTAAAGGCAACATGGTAGCCGACACACTCAGCAAAAAAAGTGCAGGTATATTAGCTCATTTGATGGTTTCAGAATGCAGGTAGATAGTGGCTGCACAACAGGTACGACTTCAGGACATGAAGAGAGTCACATATTTGGGTCACCTGACTGTTCAACTTGAATTAATCCAGTGAATAAAGGAAGCTCAGTCCGCTCAGTCCGCTTATTCCACCCTAACAGCCTTCAAGAAAGATGCAGAATAGGGAGTTAATTCAGAATTTTGAGTCTCTATAGATGGATTGCTCAGATTCTAGGATAGGATGTGTGTTTCAGGTGACAGCAAGTTGAAAATGGATATTATGATAGAGACTCATAGCTCAAAGTTTGTCATGCATCATGGAAGCACTAAGATGTATCAAAGTATACGACCCCGATTTTGGTAAAACGGGATGAAAAGAGATGTAGCTGACTTTATTTCTAAGTGTTTGGTATGTCAGCAGGTCAAGGCAGAGTATCAACGACCAAGTGGGCTACTTCAGCCATTACCAATTCTGGAGTGGAAGTGGGAACATATCACTATGGATTTTGTGACAGGATTGCCTAGGGCACTCTCAGGACATGATACCATCTGGATAATTGTTAACCGGCTTACCAAGTCTTTCCACTTCTTGGTCATCAGGATAATCGGTCCCTTAGATAAGTTGGCAAGAATGTATATCCAAGAGATAATCAGATTACATGGAGTACCAGTAACAGTAGTATCCTACAGGGACCCCAAGTTCACTTTTCGGTTCTGGTCTAGCTTTCAGCAAGTCATGGGAACGAAATTGTCCCTTAGTACTGCTTTCTATCCTTAAACTGATGAACAGTCATAAAAGAGGATCTGCACACTTGAGGATATGCTCCGAGCCTGTGTTCTTGACTTCGGGGGCCATTGGGATGACCATCTACCCCTGATAGAGCTCGCCTACAACAACAACTATCAAGCAAGTATTGGCATAGCTTCGTATGAGGCATTGTATGGTTGCCTATGCAGATCGTCGATATGTTGGAAAAAAGTGGGTGATAGGAAAATGTTCGGTTCAGATCTCATAGAGGAGACTACAACTAAAATAGTTAAGATCAGGAAGAACATTCAGACAACTCAGAGCATACAAAAGAGTTATGCGGACACCCAGAGGAGGGATTTGGAAAGAAAGGCGATTGGGTGTTCCTTAAGGTCACTTCTTTCAAGAGAATCAGTAGGTTTGGCAAAAGGGAGAAACTAATTTTCCGATTTTTTGGCCATTTAAAATCTTAGACAGAATTGGTACCGTCGCCTATAGATTGACACTACCTCCAAAACTTTTCAGGGTCCATAATGTGTTTCATGTGTCCATGTTACACAAGTACAACCTGGACCTCTCTCACGTCTTGGCCCACGAGCCTCTTCCACTCTATGAGGATCTGTCATACGAGTAAGTACTAGTCGACATTGTGGACCGAAAGAGCAAATTACTCCGCAACCAAAAAATTCTCTTTGTCAAGGTCATATGGCAGAATCACACACTAAGAGAGGTAAAAATTCTCCTTTGCTCGGAATTCAATTTTAAACACTCCCATGGCCAAATCAGGGCAAAAAAACTGATGGATGGGCTGAAAACCACGGGCAAAGCCCAACGGCGCTGCCGCGGGGAATTACAAAAATTGCCTCCGATGAGGCCCTTTCCGATTCCTATTCTGCGTAATTTTTTCACCATTTTGATAATTGTTTCCTTCTCTACAGGTTGACCCGAGTAAAATACCCAACCACAAAATGAGCCAGTGGAGCCACCGCAACGGAGAGCCTCGCTGCCGGTGAGTTTCGGTTTTTTAATTTTTTTGGGCCAACCGAGGTCTTTTAACGTGTTTTCTCACTGGGATTGATGCAAAATCAGTCGAAAATAGCAAACCTGAGGTGGACCGCCGCTGGAGGATGGCGGAGCCGCTGTGCTGGAATTCTGAAATTGGCCAAAAAGGGGTCCTAACACTTTTTTAGATTTTTAGGATATTTGTAGGTACTTGTAAAGTGTTTTAATACCCGAAGAAAAATTCAGGAAACCTGAGGACCGCCAGTAGGCGCAGTCAACAGCTTAGCTTTTTGGGCATCAAATTGAGTAAGAATCTCTCACCCTATTCTCTATTACTGAATTTAAGTTTAATTAATGATAATTCGGTAAATTATCCAATGTAGGAAATATTCATAATTAATAACGGATTACTAATGGAGGTAAAATCGAAAACTATTCATTGCTGATTCTGTTTGATTTATTCTACGGTTTAAATGCGTAATAGTACTTGATTGATTGATTTTATAGTTTTGAATGCATGTATTGTTTGTTTTGTATGGTTACGGTTGAATTGGAGAACTGGCGGTTCAAGGTAAACGAAAATTTGTGTGATTAATTGAATGGATGAAACGACAGCCTCACTGGATATCCTGAGAGATGGTAGACAAATCGGGTCCATTGAGAACCCTACCACGAATGTTGTCTTATACCGGAAGGGGTATCGAGACTTGGTAATTTGGTACTCATACCGGACGGGGTATGGAGACGGCCCATTTCACCTTTATACCGGACGGGGTATTGAGATTTAGTAATTTGACACCCATATCGGATAGGGTATAGGGACGACCCATTAATTAAGAATGTTAAAGAAAATGGTTCACGCATAGTGGGGACATCTCTGTGGACTCCATGGATACCAACAGGCTAATGAAAATGGACAATTGTTGTTTTGATTAATTGAATATGGAATTATAATATGTGCATGTTATCAATTACAAATGAAATCGTGATAAGTGTTATACTATTGTCTTTATAAGTTATTTATAAATCTCGCTACGGTAAGTGAATGGTAAATGATTTTATTATTGATAAATGAATTTGGTTAATTAAGTGCTCCATTAGTTATTTTTTATTTTCCTACCAACCTTCATTTCTGTATCGGTGAGTAACGTGATATTCTTACTGAGCTAGTATAGCTTATTCCTTATTTAACTATTTCAGATTAAGAGGACCAGGATCCAGAGCCCGATCCATAAGAGAGTTGCGAGTAGGATGCTAATTTTATATTATTTTTCGTTTGTTTCCTTAATTTTTTTGTATTTCCTTCAAAAGGGTAATCCCCGCAGTACTATTTGGTACTTTAAGTCGTTGTGTAAGGAATGCAAACCCTAACTAATTATTTTACTTCCGCACTTAATTTATAATTTATTTCATTTGAAATTCCGAGGTCGTTACACATTAATAGTGTATTTGATTCGGAACTTGACCCGTGGTTTTTCACTTCACACTGAAGGATTTTTCAACATAAAATCATGTATTTATTTAATTTTGTGGTTATTATCTGCTTATTATTTTTGCTTTATTGTGCATCAATGTAGGATTGACTTAATTTATACAATTAATTTTATCTCTGTTTGGGACCCAACACATATAATCACAGCAAAATATCTGTAACTTATCCCTTTGTAGAAATAAATTTCCTCGAGGAAGCTCAAGCTGAATTAGAACCAATCGTGGTTTCCAGGAATCAGAAAGCATTAAGGCCCATCATATTGCTCTAGATAAAAAATCCTATATGGTATTTCAGGCTTGCTTACCACTAAGTGCCCTTTTTTATACAAAGGAAGAGGCTATAGACCATATTCAAAGGAACTAAAGAGGCATCTTTCATGGGTAAATGCTCGCGGATTAGGATATCTGTATAGAACATTAAAAATAGAAATTAAACAAATGAGAAGTGTCTAAGCCTTCAGTTTAAGGATTAAAGATTCAACCAGGTCAAATACAAATGCAAATGCAAGCAATTTCAAAGTTCTTGATATTATGTTAAAAATCCTCCTTAGAGATATGAGTAACTAATGCAAGATCTCCTCCAATAAGAAGTGTCTCCACATGGCAGAGTAAGCATTGAATCACACCTAGTAAGCCGGATGGAAGGCTAAGCAATTAGTCGTGACCAGTATAGCCACAACCAAATGAGAGTTTCCCTAATCTCTCTTTAAAACCCTCTGTCTTTATTCCCCCCTCTTTCACCCCTTCCATAGCTATGGCCTCATCACAGGCTTATCAATTTCTTTCATCTTCCCAAAGCTATCTGCCATAGTCGTGGCTACCGATGTTGTCACTCATGCTTGTCTACTCCTTTGCCTCTTACTTTCCCCAGATGCTACGGCTTGCATTTGCAGTTGCGCACAACGATCTGATTTATTCTGTCTTCTTCTTCTTACGCCGCGTGCCTCTCCCTTCCTTTGCTGGTCTGGTTCTCTTCTTCGTACACACTCTCTCTCTTTTGTCGTTCCTAAAGCCAAAATAAAGAATTCAAATTCAAAATTCTGCTTTTACTGTAATAAAGTGGCATATAAACAGTTGCCCTTTTAATTAACACAAACATTAAATTCTTTCCGTTATTAAATGCACGATCGGTTTGTGAATTAAATAATTTATTTTTTTGATTAAAAATTTTGAATGGTATCAAATTGTAAAATTTAAAACATATTTCATTAATCAAATAAAATTTAGTGTCATAATTTTCATAAATATTTTAAATTCTTGGAAATAAAAGTACTTTAAAACGTTTATGTTAATATTATAAAAGTAAACAAATATCATTTTTTTTAAAAAGTTGCGTAAAATTTATTTTCAAGAATTTAAAATAAATCGGACCAAAAAATTAAAAAAAAAATCATTTATATAGAGTGTAATATAAATTATGGGAGTGGCCTTATTTTCATGAAATTTTCAACCATACTTTCTCCAAATGTGAACGTTTTAATCTTTAAATTAAAATTGTTAATTACTGATTTGAGAGAATATATTGACTAAATAATTAATCAAGTCAGATTTTCTTAAAATAATCATTCACCAACTATATATGTATATATTAGAATAAATTAATTGATTAAAAAAGTTTGGTAATCATGGCAGTATGATTTCAAAACAAGAATTATTGTTATATATAAAGACAATGTCAAAGCAAATATTATTAGATATGGATAAATTATAGATTAATTGAATACATATAATTAAATCCCACTAAATTTATTAAAATATACGCTTATGTTTTAAAAATTCTACATCAATTTATTTTTAGACATACCTAAAAATAGTAAAATACATATTTATCATGTTTATTATGGTTTTTTAAGTTGCAGTTTTGTTATCTTCACTTAAAGAGTCAGCATCTTGGGTCTTGGCTTTGGCTTCCAACTTTACTTATTAATATTCATAAAGTTTACTCCATATCATAATAATATATTATTAAAAGATTTAACTATTTGATAATTCATATTAAACATCACATATTTGTTTCTATACAAGAATAGATCCTTAGCAAGAAAAAAAGTCTTTACTCTACTAGTAAATTCTTTACATCGTATTCATATTATGCTTTTTGTAAAGTCTGAAAGTTGTAATAAACTTAATAATTTAATAAAAATAGTTAATATAGATTATAATAATAGGAACTATGGAGGAAGAAGATAATTGCAATAATATATATCTTTTAAATTTTAAAGTTTGGGAGTGCCAATTCATGTTTGATAGAAATTAAACTTCACTTTTTAAATTATTTTATATATCATCTAAAAGACTTTATTTTTCTGTATAAAAATCAATTTCCCAAAATAAATTTGTGAGTTCAAGAACCAAATTACAATTAAAAAATATATAAAAAAACTCATTAATTTCTAATATAGCTCAAAATTCCAAAACTAAATTAGTAATTTGATCTAACAAACATAATGACATATTCGGCAAAAAAAAAGTATTATTTTTACAAATCTATTAAAAAAATACACAACTTAATTATATCCCATAAAAATTTCAATACAAATATTAAAAAACAATATATTTAAAATTATATAAAAATAAAATTAATGAATTAATATAGAATTTATTTGCAAAGTCAAATGAAATGCGAATTTTAGTAGGAGATGATAAAAAAAATAAAGTCCAGATGAAACCTGATGTGAGACTGAAACAATTTATTGTGAATTTTATCAAATTTTATCAAGTTCCTGAATCAGATGCAAGAAACACCCACACCAATGTTTTCCAAACATTGTTCTAACGTGAAGTATATGAACTTCCCACAGTTCACCTTCACAACTTGAAGATAATTAGGGATTTGTTTTTCAGAAGAAACCAATTAAAAGTAAGCAATAATTAAATCGTCAGGAAGTAATTTTATTCCCGAAAAAAGATTGAAGAACTGAAAAGATATGATAAAGAAAGTATATGAGTCTATTATATTCATCTCCAGATAAACAGTTTCAAATGGCATTCCATCAGTAGAAGCAAGAAACACCAAATCACCCACTTCTCAGCAGTTCGAGGCTCCTGTCAGATAATTTGAACTTACTGTCAGGAAGAGCAAGTATACAAGTTAAAAACCACAAATAAAATGAACGTACCCCAGATGATGACTGCTAAGCACTAGCAAGCAAAGTAGTTAACTGGTTATGAAACATCAGACTTTAACAACTCTTATCTCCAGAAGAAATAAATGCAAACATAGTCTCACAGTAGAAATTTATGAACAAGCATCTATAAAACGAAATTATTCAGAATTTTATGATGCTTGGACACCTGTTTACATGTTCATAACTACATGAGAAAGAGAGAAGAATTTTCACAACAATCTTTTGGTAAAGAAACACTGAACCATGATCAACAAAAAGGGTAAATATAACTTACCGGAGACAAGTGTACTAACAACTTGACCAATATTCTATGGTGTAAAACAGTGTTCATGTAAAAAAATCACAGACAACAGATATATGTATAGATGCCCAGAAAACACGCGAGAAGGATTGCAAGAAAGTTTTTATTTTTGGGATAGAAAAACCCACAATTTTTTTGTTAATTTATTCTTGCCTCATCCATTATCTGATGGGGCTTTAAATAGAAATGAAAACAACTTTTGCTTGCTATCCAGGGAGTACAAATGCTAGTAGCAACAAAAAAAATCTCAACAAAAAGATAAAATAATGCTGGAAATAAATAATAAAAAAAACAGAGAAGTTGATGCTGAATAGTTGACTGGATCTTGAGGGGGTTCTGCTTACTTCAACGATAACAGAATCAGAGATACTTGGGATTCTTGATTGGGATTCTTATTGATCTTCTGGTTGTATCATTGCCTCCCTCTTTTGCAAGAACTTTGTCCTCACGGTTCAAGTGGCCAAATTTATCTGTTAGTTTTCTGCTATTTTCCCAGGTAGCTTTTTCTGGACACAAATTCTTCCATTGGATAAGATTTTCTTCAATAATTTTTGCTCCCCTTATGACCCATCGGGTTTCTAAAATGGTTTGGGATTGCAGCAGTATGTCCCCATCTTCAGATATTTCCGTCAGATTTTCAGTAGGGGCAATTGCGTCACCAACATGTTTTTTTTAACATGGAGACGTGAAAAATGGGATGGATACGCGACCCTTGTGGAAGTATAAGCTTGTAAGCAACGGGACCAATTCCGCAAAGGATCTGATAAGGCCCGTAGTATCGACATGCGAGCTTCTGGAAGGCTCTCTTGAAAACCGTTTGCTGCCGATATGGTCGAAGCCTAAGAAAGACCCAATCGCCCTCCTGAAATTCGACTTCACGTCGATGGGCATTGGTGGTGGCTTGCATGCGACTTTTGGCTACTTGTAAATTAGTTCGAAGTTGTTTGAGGAGGGCATCCCGGTTACAAAGCTGTTGGTCAACTTTATTGACAAGGTTGAGTCGTCTTGGTAACGGGGAATGGGCGGCGGTCGCCTCCCATATAAGGCCTGAAAAGGTGTCATCTTGATAGAGGAATAGTAGGTTGTGTTGTACCAAAATTCGGCTCAAGGAAGGAGAGAACTCCACTTGCGTGGTTGTTGGTAGCTTAAGCACCGTAGATATTGTTCCATACTGCGGTTCACAACTTCTGACTGTCCATCTGTTTGCGGATGGTAGGAGGAGCTCATTCGGAGCTGGGGCCAGACAACTTAAAAATCTCTTGCCATAAGCGGCTAGTAAAGAACAGATCCCTGTCACTAATTATGGAGCGAGGCATACCATATAATTTTACCACATTGTCCACAAATTTTTCTGCCACGGTCTTAGCGGTGTAAGGGTTAGCCAAAGCAATAAAGTGCGTACTACTATTAAGACGATCAACCAAAACCAAGATAGTATTCTTTCCGTTTGAAATAGGCAATTCTTCAATAAAATTCATGAAAATATCATCCTATATTTGGCAAGGGATTGGCAACGGTTGGAGAAAGCCGACTGATGAGAGTGTCTCGGCTTTGACTCATTGGCAGGTGTCACATGCCGCTATATATTCTTTAATATCTCGGTACATGGCTGGCTAATAAAATTGTTGGGTCAATCTTTTGTAAGTTCATTGAAAACCTAAGTGGCCATCGATCAATGACGAGTAGAATTCCTACAGTAATTGTTGTGTGATTTCTGATTTAGGATGGACAACAATTCGATGCTTAAAATAAATCAACCCGTTCTTGAGTGAAAAGGAACCACCCGCTGAGTCAGTGACTAACTTGCAGACTGTTTGCATATAGGGATGATCCGCAGCTTCCCAGATGATGTTCCACAATTTATTTTTGGGCATAGAGATAGTGTGCAGGGTGGGGCTATCTTCCCTACGAGATAGAGCATCGGCCGCAGAGTTGTCTTTTTTTTATTTGTACACGATCTCATATTCGTAGCCAAACAACTTAGAGAGCCAGTTTTGCTGTTCTGGGGTTATAATTCGTTGGTCCAGCAAATGCTTCAAACTTTTCTGATCCGTGTGCACATAGAACTTTCTGCCCATCAAAAACAGACTCCACAATTTTATGGCAATAATAATGGCAAGCATCTCTTTGGCGTATGTCAACCATGACTGCTTGGCAACGCCTAATGCCCAACTCATGTAAGCTATAGGCCGCCCATGCTGAGTAAGAACTACCCCAATGCCGCAGCCAGAAGCATCAGTTTTTATGATAAATGACTCTTCAAAATTCGGGAGTGTCAAGATAGGAGTTGTGGTCATAGCAACCTTGAAGTTTTGGAAAGCTGATTCTGCTTCCTCAGACCACCTAAATTGTCCCTTTTTTAGGAGATTAGTCAAGGATCGAGCAAGAATTCCATACTGCCGAACGAACTTCCAGTAATAGCCTGTCAAACTCAAAAATCCTCTCAACTCAGTGATATTGTTTGGTCGATGCCAATCTAATATGGCCTTAATTTTGGTTTGATCCACTTTGACCCCTTGCAACATGACAATATGCCCCAAGTATTCAAGTTCCTTTTGCCCAAAGATACATTTTTTTAGCTTGATGAAAAATTGATGTTGTCGAAAGATGTCAAAAATCTGCTTAACCTGCTCAAGGTGCAATTCCTAGCTGGGAATGTATATGAAAATGTCATTAAAAAAAACTAGAACAAACTTACGGAGGTGCTGGCGGAAAATGTTGTTCATGACTACTTGAAAGGTGGAAGGGGCATTTAAAAGCCCAAATGGTGTGACAAGATATTCATAATGACCGTTATGAATGCGGAAGGCCGTCTTGTGAATATCCGATGGATGTACCCTTACTTGGTGGTAACCTACAGTGAGATCGAGTTTAGTAAAGAAAGCAGCTCCATGGAGTTCATCCAACATGTCATCAACCGTAGGGATGGGAAACCTGTCTTTGATGGTGACTGAATTGAGGGCCCGGTAGTCTGTACAAAACCTCCAAGTTCCATCTATTTTGCATACTAATAGCACCGGTGAGGAGAATGGACTGATGCTTGGCCGAATCAGCCCTGAATCAAGCATTGTATTCACCTATTTTTCAATTTCACTTTTCTGGAAATATGCATACTTGTATGGCCTAACATTGACGGGTTCAACCCCTTCCTTCAAACTGATGCGGTGATCAACGTCTCGACAGGGAGGAATTGATTGTGGATCCTTGAAAAGATCCTGGTACTGATCCAAGAAAGCTTGCATATCTGGATGGAGGTGGATCAGAGAGGTGTTTTCTGCCTGTAGATACACCGTAAACAGAGAGGAGTGTCGAAGCGTGCTTTTGGCGACTTCTTCAGCTGAAGCAATCTGGAGAAGTGGAGCGCCAAGGCCCCGTAATTGTCGTAGTCGACTACCCCACTGGAATTCCATGGTCATCCAACCCCAATCACACATAACCACTCCCAATGCTTCCAACCATTGAACTCCAAAAACAAGATCAAGACCAGTTAATGGAAAAGCAAAAAGAGTCAAATGGAAGAGTATACCTTAGATGTTAAACAGCACATTTTCAAATTGTCTGTGACATCTCATCGGACTACCATTCGCAACTTTGACCGAGAAGGCTTGAGTCAGGAGTACTGGTAACTTCAGCAAGCTCGCGACTCGCTCACTGATGAAGTTGTGAGTTGAGCCACTGTCGATGAGGATGACGATACGTTGACTGCGGATGGTTGCATCAACACGCATCATTTTTGGGGTGGACCAACCATTGAAAGTATGAAGGAAAATTTCAGGCTCCTCTTATTTTGGTTTTTCTTCTTCTTCTTCGGTCCCTTCCAAGAGCATGACTTGAGCTCGGCGACAGCGATGGCCTGCAGTAAATTTCTCATCGCAGTTGAAGTAGAGGCCCTGCATTCGACGATGTTGCATCTCTTCCCACGGGAGGCACTTCGAGGCGGAATCTGCAGCTAGGGTTGGGGACGGGTTGATCGGGTTACGTTCGACCCGATTGAACCTTCTCTGTCGACCCACTTGCTCCTCCTTCATATAGGCCAAGCTGATGGTCTCTTTCAAATATTTGGGCTTGAACATCCGAATACCTTCAGCAATTTCATGCTTTAGCCCGCCAATAAACGTACCCATCAGGGCCTTTTGGGTCCAACCTCTCACCTTCTTGTAACCTCTCAAATTCTTTTTTATAATCTCGTAAGGGCCCGATGTGCCTCACTCTGGATAGGGCTTCGTCGAAGTCTTCACATTCAATCGGCCCAAAACAAGCCCAGACCTCTTCTTCAAATCCTGCCCATGTCACCACTCTTCCTTCTCTTGATAAGTCTGGCGAAGCCACTGCTACCATTGGTTGGCTTCGCCCTCCAGGTGGAAAGAAGCTAGTTGGACTTTCTGCTCTTCGGAAATTCCTTGATACTCAAAGAATTGTGCGATGCAGTTGAGCCATTCGATCAGGTCATCTCCGAAAAAGATAAGAAATTCCAGCTTGGTGAGTTTGGTCATTTCGCTCGGCTCCTTCATCACAGTTTAGTCGTGTTCCTCCATTTCGGTTTGGGGTATTGCAGCTGGAATCTTCACGGTTGATTAACAGAGTTTCTGTTAATCGTTTGAGGGTATCCTCCATTTGGTGAAGTTTATCGGCGACTCCAAGCTCCATCCGGTCGAAGCTGTCCTGCAGTCCTCCAACACTTTCTTCTAAATTCTCAATCCTTTCCTTGTTCGACATGACGCTGATATCAAAATGATAGATGCCCAAAAGAACGCAAGAAGGATTGTACGAAAGTTTCTATTTTTGGGATAGAAAAACCCACAATTTTCTTGTTAATTTATTCTTGTCTCATCTATAATCTGATAGGGATTTAAATAGGAATGGAAACAACAATTTTTCCCTGCTATCCAGGGAGCACAACGGCTAATAGCAATAAAAACAATCTCAACAAAAAGATAAGATAATGCTGGAAATAAATAATCAAAAAAACAGAGAAGTTGATGTTGAATAGTTGACCGGATCTTGAGGGGGTTCTGCTTGCTTCAACGATACTAGAATCAAAGATACTTGGGATTCTTGATTGGGATTCTTGCTGATCTTCTGGTTGTATCAATATGGATCCATAATCATGAACTCTTTAACAGCTAGCCAGGCATGATATTTTATTTGCTAAGAAAAATACCAAATAATGGTATTAACTTCAGGCATGCACAAATATGAGGGCAGATTAAGATTAATTGCTTATTTAGAATTTTGGAGATAAAAATCCATACATCACATATAAAGTTTCATACACATCACACTTAAGAATTCTTATGCATCATAACTATAGGTTTAATTGCTCACAAAACCTAAGTAAGATAAAATTATCAAAGAACTTTTTATTAAATATTGAACTTTAGTCAAAAAGCGAGACTACAAATAAGATTATAATGCTTATTAAGTACCATTTCTCAAATAAGATCAATCTAAGAGGGACTAATTCCAATAGCAATAAGAAAACTAAACAATAAACAAAATAAAACCTTAAAGTTACTCAAATTATAATAATAGACTTCTAAGTAGTACAACAGTTTTATATTTAAAAGAATTATAAATTTAATCAATTTAAGCAATCTAAACTTGACACATCCTGCATCACTCTACCCTTGTTGGAGAAGACTCGTCCACAAATTTAGGAATGACAAATAATGTTCTGCCTGGTGGAGGCATTTGAAGACTGGCCTGTGTCTAGGAATCTCATGTGCCAGATTCCGGTCACTGGAGGGCAACAAGCTTTTGACAATCTACTTGAACAGAGGTAAGGATGGTGTGAGATGTGGATGTGGGAATAAAAAGAACTGAGAGAGGTAGCGGCTACCCCGCATTTTTCTGACAAGTGGTGCTCTATCTCAATCAAAGGGTGATTCAATTACAGCTTGGCAATGCTAACAGTAAGAGTGATTCAATTACTGCTTGGCGATGGCTGATGACCTATTATGGCACTAGTTTGTGTTGTTAGGGTTTTCTGTTTGCCAGATAGGCAGGGTCTGTTTGAATATGAGGCTTTCAGGTTTCAGTCATGGACTTCTTATGTTTTTTGTATCAACTTGTGTAAAACAAATTAGGGTTCATCTTTTATCTACTTAGAAATTTGGAAAGTCACATCTAGACATTAAATCTAGGAATTATTAAGCATCACAAATAAGATCTTGATTACATCCCAAAACGAGAAATTGAGAAAACTTTCAATTAACTTTTTATTGAATAATTGAATTGAACTCCAGAAGTACTATTATTAAGGTACTTATAATGCTTTCTGTGTAGTCTCTCATATAGGATTAAACTAAGAAACTAAAGTACAGGAGACCTTAATCTAAAAAAATAGAATTCCAAAGTTATTAAAATTATAATAATATACTCCTAAATAGTACAATAGTTTATACGTAAAAAGTTATAATTTTGATCAATTTAGAATATCTAAATTTAACTCATCATTGTGCATCATTGTCCATTATAGAACTCTTAGTTTGCAGACTGTTACAGACAGAAAGCATGATGCAACTGAGCTACATGATTGCATACTGCTGGTTTTAAATGAAAAAGAATTCCCAGAGGGCAAGGTAATGTAGCGTCTCGCTTGGCATCAGAGTGCAAAAGTGACAGTGTTTTCAGAAAACAGAAGTTTGACAATAATCTTTTTTTTTTCCCTCCAAAAAGTTTTTTGAAAATTGAAAATAAAGAATTAGTCAAACAAATTAAACCATAAAGTACAAAAGAATTAAATATGGATAATCGATTAACCCCATATGAGAATGACCAGCTATATTGGCTACAAATATATAAAAACATTCTCTTGTCAATAAGGATAATTGATCAACCCCATATGAGAATGATCAGCTATATTATAAACACATTCTCCTGTCAAGAAGACATAAGGCTGGTGATAATGTAACATAACACAGAAATTAACGTACAATCTGGAGCAAATATTTTGTCAGAGAGGTGGTCAAAATGACATCATTCGATGCTTAGTGCCCCCAATATAAAGGTCTCCTGTGCTAAGGAAAAATAAAAATTCTTCTGTCGGAAGAAAAGCAAGATCAGCACTGAAAAAAGAGTCTTTTTGAAGTTGGTGGAAATTAAAAAAAAAAAAATCATAACAAAGATGCAACGAAGATTATACAAAGAATACCCACTAAAACCATCTCTGGATATCCTACTACCTAATCCTGGCATCTGGTATACTTGGATGAGTCAATAAGATGATTGAGGGCTAGAAAGAAATAGGGCTATGATAGGATATTGATGGATCAGGGCTTTATCTTGAAAATAAGACTGGAAAAAAGGATTCAGGGGGCCCAGTTGCTGGCCGTGAATCATTCAGGGCAGGAAAAAAACAAAATAAGGTAAAAGAAAGGTCACATGAAAGAGATTTGCTCGGGTATGCATCCATTCCAAATAACCAAAACATTCAACAACCAACTGATATAGAACCAAGAAAGACCTTAACTTCATATTCTTAAAAAAAAGGACATTTACTTGGTACCACCCCCTTGGAGCCTTGAGTGTATTTCTTTTTTCTTTATAACAAAAAAGAAATAAGAACGGTGTCTTCATCAAAGAGGGAAAAAAACGACTCTCAGGAGTTTGACAGGAGCCACTAGAACTCCAAGCCACTACACCTTAATATCTTTAGAAACTCCTTGACCATATAATACCAAGAATGTGTTGGGAATTGTCGAAAGAAACATACCTAAGGCATCTAGGTCTTAGCATAGACAATAAACAGTTACGACTTTGAATAAAAGATTCTTATTGCAATAATAATAAATAAAGCATTCATATATCTTAAATAAACAAAGTAAAAGAATATGAAAACAAATGCTCAAAAAAATAAGCACTCTTAGGCAATATATCAAAAATTAGGGGAAACACACCTTTTTCTCCCACTGAAAGCTATTCATAAGCACCTAATAACCACATTGCTTATCTGATTACCAAACAGTTAGATTGGACAGGATGCTAATAAATTATTTTTAAGCAAAGTCAAAAATCCACTAACTTATATGGCCTAAGATACCCAATCCAATAGCAAGTTGTGGAACTGCAAATCAGTTTCTGCTATGAATGATCCATTACACTTCCTATCCGAAACAAAAACCCAATCCATTACTTTACACTACCAAAACTAAACTTAATCACACTTAAGATAGCAAGTAAAGCTAAACTTAATCATGATGATTTCCTCTTCATTGCTCTCCCATCTGAAAACATCCACATTTTGTGATGCCAAATCCAAAAGTAATCTCCATAAGGGTATCTTACTTCTTAAAGATTTTACTATCAGTTTTATAGATCATCAGTTAATGCAGTGATCAGTTGCCAATCCCATGAGTACAATGCCACAACCTCAGTTAAAGTTTCAACTCATATAACTGCAAACTGCTTCAAATACCCATAACAGACCTCTGCTCATATGCAAAACCTTCTTTTCCACCAAAACAAACAGCTAATTTCAATATACAAGTTTTTTAAACCTTTGGCATAGTGAAGTTTCTTCATTCTTTATGAACTTTACAACATACACCAGTTGAACACTAGACATCTGAAAGAAGAGATTAGTAACATGCCAAACTATCATGAAGTCTGGAGTAGCATATCCAGAATTAATAGAAGCATGGAGTCCAAAGGTTTTAGCGCATAGCATGTAAGTGCAAATTCAGTGCAGAAAGGCATATAAACACTTAAATTTTCTAAAAATAATGTGCAATAAGAACAAAACGGCTTGGGATCTTTGCATAAAATTCTTTTACTTCCCAAGAGGAATCTCAAATCAGCAAACTATGAGATAAATTATTCCTAGATGTTCCTCGTAGAAAGTAAATCGAAAAAATCCTGATTAAAAACCCAGAAACTACAAAATACGCTAGAAGATCGTGCGTAACCCGAAAATAACCAAAAGACTCAGTAATTCATGGGAAAAGGGAACCCTAAATTAAACGCCTAGAGTGCGAAGGCTGAAATACCCAAAATCACTCAATTTATCATTGGAAACAGAATCGTTCCCAAGCAAAACCTCCTCAATTAATAGAAAGACAACATCCTCCGGACAATTTATGAGAATAAATTGAAAACAAAACAGCTAGAAAAGATAAAAAGTACCTACCACAAAACAAGAAGGAGATGACGCAGCTCAGACCGAGTTGAAAACAGACTATGCATTGGCAGTTTTGGGTATGAGAGGAATGGCGGCACCCTTCTGCTGCTGTTTTAACTTGGCTTCTTCCTCGCGGATCTTCTGCATCTTGAGCATCCTCTCCATGACCAGCTCGTACTCGCACTTCTCGTAGACGTGGCGCTCATCCTCGCACTTCCATGGCAAGTAAAAAGTTGCTTGCCGGCACTTGTTGAGTGGGATCAGCAGGTGCGCGCATTGGTCCCTGTATCCGAGCGGAACCTTCGCCTCCACCATTTCTGCCTGCGTTGCTATCATCTTCTTCGATGATCCTTCTACCTCCATGATTACGATGGTTGCCTGTAAAATCAGCACCTTTGATTAGTTAGATTCTCTACGCACGCAGCGATTAGAAGCTCCCAAACTTCTCTTCGCTCACTGGTTTCTCTTCCTAGTTCCTTGGGCTGTTTAGGGATTGACGGATAATGGAGCGGGTCGTCTCGTGTTCGGCCTCGCAACCTTTTGACTCAGCTTGGCCCGTTTATTAATTAAATCGGATCCTAATGAACTCCACTCTTTTACTTGATTTTTTATTTTTTTAAATAAAATATTTAGGTTATGATTAGAATAATATAAATTTATTTAAAATAAATTATTATTAAAATATTCATAATATTATAATTAAGTTATAAATTTTTTTTCTTATAATATGGTGTTTAAACTGACAGAATTGTTTTAATTTATATTTTTTATATTCGTAGATTTAAAAAAAAAAAGTTTTGTTGTTTGCTTATACTTCATTTTTTGACAATTAATTTATTTTATTTAAATAATACATATAATAATACCCCAAAGAAAAAATATTGAACTTCTAAATTTACAGACTAAATTAAAATTAAAATTTAAAAAAAAAAAAGGTTATAGAATTGGATGAAGGAGTAAATTGAATTATGGTAAAACATTTTCATTCGGCTGCGGAATCTCAATCTTATCACCACGTATCAAATCCAAAACCATAACCATAATTGAATTACAGATTGAAGAGGTAGCAGCATGTTGTTGAGAAATAGAGGCAGCATGGTGTTTTTTTTATGTAAAGAAAACATTAATATATGGATCAAATTTGTAGTTTAGAAACAGTTGCCGATGGAAATGTAAAGCGTATGTCATGAGTAAATAATCAAACCTTGCAAGAAGCACTCTTTTCTATATATATATATATATATATATATATATATATATAAACCCATAGAGGTTGATGAAATTCCCTCCGACTCTAGCAAACTTGATTTTCAGATTTCCAATGGAATTGGACGTTGATGCGTCTGAAAGGTTTTTAATGAAAAGGTTGAGATATATATGCTTGATTATAATTAATTTCAAAAATTTTAATTAAAATTTTATATGAAAATATAATTTTAAGTTTTAATTGATAGGTTGGCAGGAAAAGTTGCACTGGTAACAGGAGGCGCAAGGGGAATCGGAGCAGCCACGGCCAAAGTCTTTGCCCAACACGGAGCTCATGTCGTCATTGCTGACATTTTAGACGATCTTGGCACCAACTTAGCCCATTCAATCAATGGCCGCTACATTCACTGCAATGTTTCTGTCGAACCAGACGTTGAATCTGCAATCAACCTCGCCATTACTTGGAAAGGAAAGCTCGACGTCATCTTCAACAATGCTGGGATTTCTGGTGCCGATGGAAGCACAACCGCCATAGATATGGAACAAGTGAAACGGGTAATTTCAGTGAACTTAAACGGCATCATTCACGGCATTAAATACGCAGCAAAGGCAATGATCAAAGGGGGACGAGGCGGATCTATCATATGCACTTCAAGTTCCGCAGCAATAATGGGTGGTCTAGGGGGGCATGCGTATACAACGTCGAAAGCAGCCATAACAGGGTTGGTGAGAAGCTGCGCTTGTGAACTGGGTAAAGAGGGGATTCGAGTGAACTGCATATCGCCCCATGGGGTGCCATCGGAAATGCTTGTTAGTGCATACAGGAGATTGCTGGGGCAGGAGGAGATGGGAGTTGAAGAAGTGAGTAAGATTGTGGGAGAAAGAGGAAGTTTACTGAAAGGGAGAGCTGCAACAGTGGAAGATGTAGCGAACGCAGCAGTGTTTCTGGCAAGCGAGGAGTCCGGATTTATAACAGGACATAATTTGGTCATCGATGGAGGTTATACTTCTGGTTGCAGCACCATGAGCTTCATCTATCAGTAATCAAACAAATGCAGACAAAAAAGGAAACTATTTTATGGAATCAAACTAAAGACTCCCGATTTACACCAAACTTAGTGTTGATTTCATAAGTTCCTCCAAAGAGGGAACCTAACTGTCGTATATTCCAATTCAATGTGAGAAAGGGGCAAATATATCAAAGAGAAATTAAGCTAAATGCCGAAAAAAGCAGTAGTCTTACACAATTTCTCCTTTTTATGCTTGTGAGTAGTGAAATACATATTCTGCTGTGGAAGCAAAAATAAGTTGAAATTCCATCCGGCAGCATTTCTTCGAACAGGTAAAATGAAACAGCTGATCATGTGCATGCAACACTCACTACTACAAAACTCTACTCTGTCATCACATGAACAAAAATCATAATTTATCACATTACTACACTATGGAGGAAAAAGAAAAGAAAAATGATTTCCTCCAAACGAGATTCAAGTAACTCTTTTCTTGCTTCTTTTTAGTTAGGCTCCCGAACTAAATTTTTCAATCAGTCAATAAGGTCTAGAATTAAATCTTAATGTTGAAGTAGTCGGGATCAAAGTGATGCAATCTCACGTAACCATCTTCACCACCACTTGAGAAACTACAAATGCAAAAAAGGAAAAAAAAAAGGGAGTTAAATTTATAGCCAATGCAAGATAACATTTCTTAAACAAAAACGAGACAGGAGAGTAAAGCAAACAAGTGCCTAAAACATAGAAATTAACGAGACAATTTTTAAACTACTTACACAAGTAAAATAGTAAAGTGCATGTATTTTGCCACAATAAACTAGGTATCTATAGGTAAAAAAACGTTTACAGCTGGGAGTTGTTTACAACTGGAAGTCATTAGGAACTAAGACTTGACAGAGAAATCATACTTAAATAAACAAGAGCTGTTTATGCTATTGAAAGGAAAGGTGGATTGTGGAAAAAGAATTGGCGTAAACAGAACTGGAGCACAACTAGGAGTTCCCAAGTAAACTACAAATTTGACATTAGTTCTTTGACAGATCTGCGAAGAAAATGTCTGATTGAAGTTGAAAAAAAAAATTATCCATGATGGACAAAATTTAAGCAACAGATTAATATAGCATAAATCAGGAAAATAATTAAATCAACCAAATTGTTAGTGATGTTTGGACCCTAAAATAGTCAAAATGAAAGCTGTAAGAGAACTATTGCCATTAGACTCCAATTGATCTTTGGTAGTTTAAAGAAAAGAAATTACTTTATTTAAAGATGCGCATAAACTACATTTCACAAACAACCATGAAATATTCTAAAATACCTTAAACCATCAGATTTACATACTACCCATAAACTGGTACCATTCACCATAACCAGGGTATGGGAAAGAACATGGTCATCTAAGTCTCTTTAAACTCTACATATAAAGAGCCTGTACTAAGCTGATATCCAATTAGCATCATTTGCTGAGCAGAGAAAACCATACCTTTTCCCATCAGGATTAAAAGCCAACGCATTTATAGGTCCAAAGTGCCCTTTCACGCCCCCAATTTCTTCTTGAAAAATCTAAACATAAAAGTGGAACATCATCAACTGAAGAGATGGGACAACCACAAATGTATCTGTACATACAACTTCACATCACATGAAAAGGTAGGTGAGTATGAAATTAACCTTGTCAAAAAATTTGGCTTCAAACTTCCCAGCACGATGATCAGTTGTTGTAACAGCTGATGCATCCTGGCCACCTCCAAGCACCACCTGGAAACCACAAAAATGTGTGGAAGAAACCCACAAGAAAATGCATAAAAGTCAACTCTCCAATTTTCGTTAATTTACCATCTAAAAACAAAACTAAATGTTTGGCAAATCCACATGAAAGAAACATCATACTGACTATAAGAGAATGTTTGCTGGATAGTATGTCTCCCATATAGCATTTTCATTTATAAGCTAGTAGCCTATATAAGTGTAATTAATATCCATTTAAATACCTATCAATAATTTCCCAAAAACAGATAATAAAATCACAGTATTCAAAGCATCATACAGGGAATACAAATTTTGCTTGAAAACCTAGATGAAGATTTTATGTTTCATCTGCACTTACATGGTCAAGAAGAGGAGACAACGCTACAGCATTAACTGGGCGTTCTGTTATATAGGTCTTGACAAGAGTCAACGTTCTGATGTCCCAGAGCTAAAAAAAATTGCAGAATTTAAAAAAAGAAAAGAAAAAGATGAGAAAAGACGTGTATAATAGCAATTATAAAGTAGAAAACTTTGTGAGACCTGGTGTGAAGGAAGGAAATGACAGAAATTAGACACTAATAGCACCTTGGCAGATTTATCCAGAGATCCAGTAAGAAAGTGCGAACCATCTGCAGATTTTGAAAGTGATGTTATGGTCTTTTTATGACCAGTTTCCTTATCTGACTCTCTAAGCAATTTACCAGTCTGCAAATTTACAGAGAAGTAGGAAGTTTGAGAATGAATTCCCAAGCAGAAAAATAAATCATGTAGAATGAAAAGAAAATTTTGAAAGGGAAGACATGAAAATGTGCTAACTTTGAAGAGAAGTTCCAACACATGGTATCTTATCTTCATCAAGAATCCAAAAATAACCACATTCTTTACAGTTCAAGGTGATTTATGCAAATTGGTTACCTCAGAATCCCATATGCGAATTGTGGCATCCTCGCCAGCACTTATAATAGTACGGTTCAAAGGTCCCCAAACAGCTCTGTTTATTCTTCCCTGTGGTCCCTTAAGGACCAGGATGGATTCACCAGTCTCTGCACAATGACATGGTCGCAAGTTTAACATTAGGAAGGAAGGATACATGGAGTAATTCACCTCAAGTGAAGATATCCTCATATCAAATATTTTGTTTTCTGATACAGGAAGATATATTATTAGAAAGAAAAAAATATATTACAAAACATGGTAAGATAAGGTAATTCATCCTGAAAAGCCAAGGAGATTGCAACGAGTTCCTACCAAGTACCCAAGGTTCATAGTATAAGGTTCCATTAAGCATGCATACTAGTATAGTTCCCTTTGAAGTCTTAAACGAAGGTTGTTAGCTATTGTCTGTCATTTGAATAACTGTTAGCTCTGTTTTTCTTTTAAATAAAAAGTGTGATGTGCATCATTAATTACATGCATCAAGGGAGTGCAAAACCCATGAGCAAAAAGAATTTACCTATTGGTTAGCATATCAATTAGTTCTCCTACATTCTCTATGGAATACAAATGTTATTTCTTTATCAACACTCCAAGGGATTGGAACCATCTCTCTTTCTGTAATATCCCGAACCCCAATGTCGGTGAGTACGGACGTTAGTACAACATTTTCAACTAATGGAACAGATAAATATTAAATATACAGCGAAACTACACTTTAATACACATCGCTTATGACAGAATAATTATTCATTTACAAATAATTGAGACATTTAAATTAATTTACAATATTAAAATAAATGCTAATAAAGTTTTCCTTCAGCATCTTATTTTGATTTTGAACTTGTTCCTCATCTCCTTTGACCTAGATGGGGGTGAATTAGAGTGAATTTCACGAGTTTAGTAAAAAAAATGATTTTATAACGGAGACTTACGCATATACACTCACGCAATATGTAAAATATATTAATATTTATAATAAAGAAAATGTCAAACAAAGTATCACAATCAAAATATATAACAAAACATAATTCATCAGACGAAACATATTTTAATCTTCACTCTTATAACTTAATTTTTGTTCTTATTTCAAATCAAACTTACACTCGAAATATTATAATACACTTGGAATATCACATCGAAGGTTTCATCATCTCAAACTATAATCACACACACAAAAATGATCATAGATACACTCGAAAGATCATTTCTATGGTTTCATCGCGCAATGTCGTTTATGTCATCATCGAGAAAAGGCGAAATGAATCCCTCCATCGCATGGATAACACACACATAAATCACACAATGGCTACAACAGTTACGTTTACTAGGTGACCCATACTCACACGAATATTTATCTACGTCTGGATTAGACTTCAAACTCTATCCATGTACAGGTTCATCATACCCACCATATCTGCTGAACTTCAGCCACACATGTACTCTCTACTCCTCGATTCATACTAAACGAGTAGGTATTCAGGGTTCATACACTCTACACTCTTTCCAAATCTCTCTCATTTCCAATTCACTTATTTTCTACTTAAAATCTTAATTCTATGCATAATTAAACACAAACACACAAAATACACAATATCATCACGCACATTAGAGCTATACATTTCAAACTATTTTCTGAATCATCATGTACCAGATCACACAACAAGCACAGCGCACCGTACATCTGCACCAGATCACACAGCAAGTACAGTATACCCAAATTCCACACGTACACACACTGCTTATACATTTCACATGTATAATATATGTACACACATTTTAATACACATACATATTACAATACAGACATGTATTTTCACTGCATGTCTCAAACATAATATATATTTATATTCACACACACATAATCTCTACTGATATATACACACACGTTCATACTTAAACACGTATACACAATTACACACAACATATTATATATATTTATTCACGCATTTGTTCTTATCAGTTTTGTTTTTATCAAGTCTGTTCTTATCAATTCATATCACATTCATCGTATATTTTTATATATATACACATACATGCGTAACAACATATATACACATATACATGAACACAAACAAATACAAATTAAACATATTAATTATATTCCTATTATACTACACATACATTTAAACATTCACAGAATGCACTATCCATATACACATTTATATAAACATATAATTTATGTCTTCATACGGAATACACATAATTCTTACTTATAGTGTGATCAGGAAAGCTTTAGGAATCATTTCTAACTCGATCTATAATTCTTTCAGAAATTCGAATACCGTTTATGTAGTTTATCTCGTTTATAATAGAAAACACATATATTAAATTATAAATAATTTTATAAACTATTTTACGCAAAATTAGGAATAGATTTTATCTTCGGACACGCAGTCCCAGTCGCTAGCGCCACCACACGCTATCACATGCGTGTCACCGAAAATATCAGGCGTTGATGATCGAATCAGCGCATCGCATGCGGTACACCAACATTATATTTAGTCGCCATCCTTTCATTTTTCTTCCTTAATTTATTTTTTTTTCTTTTTTTTTTCTTTCATCATTTTTTTTTTCTTTTATTCTTTTTTTTTCTCTTCTTTTTTCTTTCTTTTCTTTTTTTTCTTTTTTTTTTCTTCTTCCTTCCTTTCCCGCAGCTCCTCCTCTTCTCTTTTTTTTTTTTCCTTCTTCTTCTTCCTTTCCCGCAACTCCTCTTCTTCTCTCTTTTTTTTTTCTTTCTTCTTTCTTTTTCCTTTCTTCTTCTTTTTTTTTCTTTCTTCTCTCTTTCTCTCTCTTCCCACCGCGTGTCTTCTATCTCTCTCCTCTTTTTCTCTCTCTAACCGATGGCAATTCCTCTCCTTTTTCTTTCTCCTTCAATTGCGGCGTCGCACAACACCGTGCGACCCTTCTCTCTCTCCCGTCGATGCCGCTCGACCCTCTCTTCTCTATCTATTTTTTTTTCTTCCTTTCTTTTCTTTTTTTTTTGTTACTTAATTATATATATACACATATATATATATATATTATATGACCACGTGTTTTCTTCTTCTGCTCCGAGAGTACACTTTGGGTTCTTTTCTTTCTTTCTTTAAATTTTTTTTTCTTTTGTTTAATTATATATATATACATCTATATATATATATATTCCATAGTTTTTTTTTATTTATAATACCCAGTTGGATATTACACTTTCATTTTATCAATACCCTCCTTTACTCCTTAAAAATTCCCATGTTCATTTCCTTCTGAACAACACAAAAAATAGCCAGAGGAATGAGCCCCAAGTACTTTTTCTGACTCATCATTACCCTTCCACGCCCAAGTTTCTTCCTCGAGTGTACTTGCTATGACCCAGTTGTATCCCATAATCCCAAAAGCCATAGACCATAAGCTGCATACAATGGAGAACCAAAGGAGAATGTGATTGCATGTTTCCTCTGCTCTCTTACGTAAACAACAACAGTTCACCATAATATTCCCTCCTCTCATAAGCTTATCAATAGTCAAGATGCTCCTCACGAGCTACTTCCCAAGCAAAAAGTGTTATCCTTGGGGTGCATTAACTTTCCATATTTGTCTGAATGGGAAGTTCTTTGTTTGACTCTTGATCAAATATTTGAAAAAGTCCCTATGGTGAATTGTTTAGTTGAGCTGAGAGTCCATACAAGTTGGTCATGATCCTCACTATGCGAAATTAAAGTCAAAGCACTTAGCAGCGATTCACATTCGTTTATCTCCAATCATCAAGATTACACAATACTTCCACATGCTACTCCCTCCGACCCTCTCCTTCAGTGAACACCTCTTCAACAAAAATGTCCTTATGTCGTGCTATAACAAAAATCCGTGGAAACCTTGCTCTCATAGCCCTTCCATCTAGCCAAATATCATACCAAAAGTTGACTCTGTCCCCATCTCCCACTCTCTACCTAAGGCACTCCTGAAATTTCTCCTTCCCTATGCAGATCCTCTTCCACACCCTTGTCTCATATGGTCTCGTCAATAGTTGAATAATTGTAGCTCTTAATTCGTAAATATTTGTTAGAGTCATTATTTCAAGTAGTTGAAGTTGTAAGTTTAGAAAAAGTTGGTTTTCCTTCATGTATTTGAACTCTTCCAATATGCATCAATTTTTTTTGGGAGATAATCTTCCAGTATGCAGTAACAATACAGATATTCAAATCAAACTATTATGGTTTTTTCTCACCCTAAGAATAATTCTATTTGCTTAGCAATTGTAATAGCTTTGATTGGGACCTATCACATCCACTATCGGGAAAGAAGAAAAGTACATAAAAGAACATGAACAAAGAGGATTAATCAATACAAATCCTTATCGTAATGATGTAAAGTGAGCAAAGCACAAGGATGAGATACATGTCAAACCTTATTTCCCAATTGTTATGATACCGACCCAAATTTATTTCATAGAATGGTAAAATGAGTAACTTTGGAAGAGAATATTAAATTAGAAAGTATGAAAGGCAAAGCCGTCCCCCAATAGAAAGAAGGAAAAATAAAAAAAAAAAAAAACACGAGCAAAGAGAAGTAGTCAATATAAGATATTTTTGTCAGCACCCAAAACCTTTTATGACAGTAATGAGAAGTTTGTAAAGCATGAGGATGAGATACATGCCAAACCTTGTTTCGCAATTGCTACCATGTCAAATCATATTTTTTTCATATAACTAGATACATTGTGGAATAAGAAAGTTGAATTCTTTTTTTCTTCTCTTTCTAATCAAAATGGCTCATAGCAAATATAAGCCTAGTTATTTCCACGTTTGAACATGTTGACATAAAAGAGAATACACCAGAAACTTACGCTCACTGGGATCTTTAGCAATACGCTTCACATGAATAGCAGAAGTCAACTCCATAAATGGATCAGTGGTAATCACAGCAAGCTTATCCCCAACAGCAAAGTCCACAGCCCTTGCTGGAGAGTCAAAATTGAATGAATATAACTGAGCCCCAGTTTGCACATTCCATAACTTTGCACTCTGATCTGCACTACCAGTGATAAGCCGCGTTGAATCCCCTGAAAGAGTAAAGTTTGGTATTACAATGTTAAAACCCGAGTATGAAACGAGACCCCAAGCAGCATAATACCCACCCAGACAACAAAACCTCCAATAAATTGAGTTTGATAAAAACTATTCACCTCATAAGAGCAAATCAATGAAAAAAAATCAGGAAAACAATTTCCCCATATTTCCATTTTGAAGTGAAAAAAAAAATGGAGACAAACAAAAGCTAAAATCATAGTAGACAGAAAGCTAGAATTAAAAGTTCCTATTTATTCAAAACTTACAATCTGTTGTAGCAAATAACATTTGAAAAAGCATATTCCAAGGGTTAATTAAAAAAAAAAAAAGCATGTTCCAGGGTTTAAAAAAGCTCGTCTTCCATAAGAGCTAAACAATCATAAAGAAAGAAGGAAAGTGAGGAAAATTACTTGAAACGTCGCAACACCAGACAGCACCGTTGTGGCCGCGGTAGGTGCCCAAGCGTTCGCCATTGTCGGCGAACCAAACGGTGGGAGTGTGATCCTTGGCGCATGAGAATAGCAAATCGCCGTCTCTGTTGTATTTCAAGAACGTCAATGGCCTTTCATGCCCTTTCATCAAAATTGGCCTCATCTTCTATGTCCTTTGATTTTCCTTCCCCTTCTTTGATACGAACAGCTTCGGTAACTGAAGGAGAAGCTAATAGCTAACCTACAAAGAGTATTATGCAGATCGGCGACTTAAAGAGTATACAAACCCCGTGCGTGTTGGTCTTCTGATTTTCTTTTGTTTTTTAACCAATAACAGTTTGATTTTTTAGAATTGCAAATTATAATAAAAATTTTAAATTGTAATAAAAAAAATTAAAATTTTAATTTTAATATGAGAAATAATTTAGAAATTAAAATAATTCTTTATCTTTAAATTTTAAGTTTATGAAATTTCAAGAAATTTAAAAATTAATATTTATAAATCAAATAAATGAAAAGTAATTACTTAATACCTTTGTTAATATGACCAAAAACTTAAATTCACTCTTAATCTGATTATAATTATAATTAAAGCTTTTCCAACATTTCAATATAAAATTAAGCTATGAATGTTTTTGTTTTTCCAATTAACCTCTTTCATATTAAACTATTTAAATTTATAAAAATGTTATAATCCAAACTTTAATTGTATCTTTTGAAGGGTTTTTTATTATTTAAGGCTAGTAGTAATAATTTATTTTCCCAAAAGGGATGGGTTCTTAGGATAAGAGGTGCCATTGAAATGGATATAGCCTTACTTAACAAATGGATGCATAAATTTTGAAATTAAATAAATGCCACGTGAAAGAAAATTATTTGTTGAATTTATGGATATGATGAAGATAAGTTCTCCTTTGGGTAAAGGGTGCATAGAGAAATTTTGGATTTTTAGAAACAGATAGTTAGAACAATTTGAAGAAATAGTGAATGTAGAAAGAAGCAATACTAATATAATTAGACATACTTAATAATCAAAAATTTGTTGAATTTATAATTTAAAAGTCTAAACATAAATCAATTAGCTACAAATGGATACTTATAAGAAAGTGAAATGAGAAAAATAAAATTATTCAATATAAATTATGACTTGTAGCTAAGTGATTTTCACAAAGATATGATATTAATTATAAAAAATATATATTCTTAGTAATGGACATTGTATATAGATTTGAGTTAAGTAAAATAACTTAATTTTATTAATAATAAAAGAGTCGCATAAACGTTACATCCCTTAAATATAAAACATAAACGTATGTACAAAACTCTAAATTTCCTTACTTACATTACTAAACAAAAATACAAAACAGTAACCATAATATCAGAGTTTAGGCTTTAAAGATTTCCTTCGTATCACCGTTCACTCTGCAGCAGTATCTTCTGTATCTGGAGGGTGATAGGAAGAACGAGATAAAATATCTCAATAAGTAATATTATGAAATCACAACATAGTACATGCAATATATAGTTTTTTTACACACAACAGAACATATATCATATAATCTTTCCAAAACAAATACGAATCAGAAGATGAAAGTACAAATCAAAAAACATATGCATGTTGTATGTCTCATCACTATTATGGAGGATCTATTAATTACTATACATTATGCATAGGCACAGATACTTATCACTGGTTCCCTATGTACCCAAACACGGAACGACATACATGAGTATCTTGGAACACTACTACCCCCAAACACGGAATGGTTAGGCCACGCAAATCAGACTATTTTCTCATATACCCGAACACAAAACGGTTATGTATAGGTACACACTTATCACTTCGCCAATATACCCGAACACAGAACGATTATGTACGGCCAGATTAAAGCATAGCATAATGTAGGTGCTTTCGAAATAACTTCTTTCCATAATGAATGATGCACACATATCAAAATCACATTTCAAAAACACAAAGTGAAATAACATTTATATTGAAGTAAAAGTTTAACAAATACTTACTTAACAAATATGGAAGACAAATTAAATATGTGCATATTTTTATATTGAAAATTCGTAAAATACTTCAAAACTACGTAGGCTATGAATTCTTAATATTCATTTACCTTAGGTTCTTAGCAGTCGTAATCTTAATTTCGGCAGAGTTTTGGCTTTATTTATGACTTTTTTCTCTAAAAAATTTAGCGAAATTTTGAGATAATTTTTTGTCACTTTCTTGACTCAAAAAATATCCAACACAATACTTAAAAACTAATCTCAAAAATCAAAGAGAACCCAAACTTCAAAACTTAAGAAAAAACTTACCTTTCTAACGATTTATAGCTTCCTTTTAATCGTGAGCCTTATTCTTCTTCTCTTCCTCTTTCTCTGCTCTCACAAATTTAGAAGAGTTTTCCCAAGATTTTTATCTAAAACCTCCTCAAATATCACACACTTCGTACTCTCTCTTCTTCCTTCACCTGTATGCTTTTTACTATTTTTCTCTTATTCAGAATGTCTCTTCCTTCCTTCTCTTATTCCCTATTTATAGCAGTGGAAAGCTATGAGAAAAAAGTTGTCACCATTCCGTCTAATTATTTCATCCAAAAATTGTCACCTTTCATCATGTCACTTTACTTAAAAAGTTACTACTTTTCACATGTCGTTTTACCTAGAAGACCTTTTAACATATCATTTCATCTAAAAATGTTATCACTTTTCATATGTCGTTTTATCTAAAGACCTTTTCACATGTCATTTCATCTAAAATATTTTCATTTTTTACATGTCACTTCATGTAAAACTTGTCATTTTCTGTTATGTCATTTTGTCTAATAGTTATCACTTTTCATTATACCACTTGATTTAAAATATTCTCACATTTTCTCATACCTCTTCATGCTTATTCCAGCTCCTTCATCCTTATCCATTTTTTTATGTTTGACTTTACACTATATCCTTAACCTAATTATATAGTTTCAAACACATGTAATGCTAAATTAAATATATCAAATATATGAAATTAACTCAGATGTATTTTCAAGCTATCACATTCTCCCCCCTTAAAAAGAAATTTGGTCCTCCAAATTGAACTTACCAGTAGTCATAAATAAATGTGGGTATTTGGCCTTCATTTCCTCTTTTATCTCCCATGTGGCTTCTTAAGTTGAATGGTGCTGCCATAGTACCTTTACTAAAGAGATTATCTTGGACCATAATATCCTTTCTTTGCGATCCACTATCTGCGCAGGAAACTCAATGTATGATAGGTTATGTTGAAGTGCAAAGGGTTCATATTGAAGTATGCGATGGATCTGGGTGATATTTCTTCAACATCGACACATGAAAAACATTGTGTATGTTGGCTAACTCATATGGAAATGCTAAATGGTAGGTGACAGCTCCCACTTTATCTCAAAAGGTCCCATAAATCGAGGACTGAGTTTTTCTTTCTTCATAAATCTCATAATCCCTTTAATTGGTGAGATTTTCACAAATACATGGTCGCCTATTTCAAATTCTAAATCTCTTCTTCGATTGTTGGCATAACTTTTATGCCTATTTTGAGTTGTCAGAAGATGTTTCCGGATCAATTTCAATTTCTTTGTAGTTTCTTCCACTAATTCAGGTCCAACCTGTTTTTGTTCTCTAACTTCTTCTCAACAAATAGGTGATTTGCAAGGTCTTTACTACAAAGCCTCTTAAGGTGTCATTTGAATGCTGGACTAATAACTATTGCTATACGTGAACTCAATCAGAGATAAATGATCGTCCCAATTACCTCGCAACTCAATGACACAGGCTCGTAGCATATCTTCTAAAGTTTAAATTGTCTGTTCTGATCGACCATCTGTTTGAGTATAGAAAATCGTATAAAGGATAACTTGGTCCCCATAGCATTCCGTAGATTGGTCTAAAATCTTAAAGTAAAGCGGGGATCTCGATCAGAGACTATTATGATTGGAATTCCATGCAAACTCACAATCTCTTTAATATAGAGCCTGACTAACTTGTCTAGTGGGTCATTTACTTTGATAGCCAAAAAATGAGCAAACTTGGTTAATTTATCAAAGATAATCCATATAGCATCATGTTGGGATCTTGTTTGAGGTAGACCCACAATGAAATCCATAGTAATATGTTCTCATTTCCACTTTGCTATCAGCAATGGTTAAAGTAGTCCTGCTGGTCTCTAACATTCAGCCTTCACTTATTAGCATATTAGACATTTAGAAACAAACTCTATTATATCATTCTTCATCCCACTCCATTGATATTTGGTCCTCAAGTTCTGATACATCTTAGTGTTGCCAGGGTGCATAGCAAATCTAGAGCAATACGCTTCTTCCAATATCTCATTTTTCATACTATTATTATTCGGCACACATGCTCTATTTCCAAATCTCAATACACCATCTTCCGATAGTTTGAATTCTAGCCTAAGTCCCTTATTAATACATTCCATAATCGACTTCAAGGTAAGATCAAACTATTAATCTTCTTTAATTTTTTGTATCAAAATGAGTTTTATTTTTATATTGGCTAGATATCTTCCTGATCTCTTATGTAGGAAATTTAGATTCAATTTCTGGAACTCCTCTATGAGTCTCCACTCTGAGGTCATTATGTAGGCAAGAGTGCACGTATTCTTCCTACTAAGTGCATCTGCAACCATATTGTCTTTTTCCTAATGGTATAGGATCTTACAATTATAATCCTTAAGTAATTCCATCCATATCCTTTGGTACATATTACGTTCTTTCTGGGAGAACAAATACTTCAAACTCTTATGGTCTGTGCGAATCTCCAAACTTTCACCATATAGATAATAATGCCAGATTTTTAAGGCAAAAATTATGGCGGTTTGTTCTAAATCATGGGTAGGATAGTTCTGCTCATGATTCTTTAATTGTCTGGAACCATAAGCTATCACTTTTTTGTGTTGTATTAGCACACATCCCAACCCTTATTTTGAAGTATCATTGTAGATAGAGAATTCACCAGTACCATTAGGAATAGTCAATACTGGAACTGTTATCAATCATTAGTTCTTGAAAACTTTGTTCACACTACCATTTCACTCAAATTTTGTATCCTTTATAGTGAGATAAGTTAGTGAAGTAGCAATCTTTAAAAAATTTTCAATAAACTTCTTGTAGTATCCAGGTAGACAAAGGAAACTTCGGACTTCAGTTACTATTGTAGGCCTTTTTTAGTTTACTACTATTTCTATTTTAATTGGATCTACTGATATCCCGTCTTTTGAAACTATATGTCCAAGAAAGGCAACCTCATTTAACCAAAACTCACACTTCTTAAACTTGGCATAGAACTTTTGTTTCCATAGTATCCCAAGCACTATTACCGAATGCTCCGCATGTTTAGCCTCACTCCGTGAATAAATCAGTATATCATTAATGAAGATGATAACAAAATTATCCAATAATGGTTGAAAGACTATGTTCATCAAATCCATAAATACTGCAAGAGCATTTGTTAGACCAAAAGGCATGATTAAGAATTCGTAATGGTTATATCTGGTTTTGAAGGCAGTCTTGGGAATATCCTCTTTCTTAATTTTTAGTTTGATGGTATCTAGAACATAAATCAATCTTTAAAAATACTTGGGCTCCTTGAAGTTGATCGAATAAATTACCGATACGAGGCAACGGATACTTATTATTTATGATAACTTGGTTTAATTGCCTATAGTCAATACAGAGTCGCACGATACCATCCTTCTTCTTCACCAATAATACTAGAGCTCCCCATAGTGATACAATTGGTCTTATGAAACCCTTATCAAATAATTCCTGCAATTGTTTCTTGAGTTCCTCTAATTCGGCTTTCGCCATTCGATATGGAGCCTTAGAGATAGGACTCGTACCAAGAATTAAGTCAATAAAGAACTCGATCTCCTGGTCTACAGGTAAACTTGGAAGATCTTCTAGGAAAACATCAAAAAATTCTTTAACCATTAGTATCTGTTATACATTGATTTCTCTATTTTTATTCTCCACTACATAAGCCAAATACCCTGTACATCCCTTCTTAAGTAATCATTGAGATTGAATGCCAGATACGAGACATGGATATTGGGGCTTCCTAATCCCTTTGAGTTTGAAGGTCTTATCATTGGGAATATTAAAAGTAACTGTCTTTTCATGACAATCTATATTGGCATGGTACGCTGCCAACAAATCCATTCCTACTATGACATCAAAATCATGCATGTTTATGAGTATATGATTTATCGGTAATTCTCTTTGGCAATCTTTACAATACACGTTCGGCATATTGTACTAGTGGTCAAGTCTTTATTGGCTGGGGTAGAGACTATTAGTACATATTCTAAAGGTGACTGTTCAATGTTCAAATGCTAAGCAAACTCATGTGATGCAAATGAGTGTGTAGATCCTAGGTCTATTAAAACTTTAGCCAAGGTACTAGAGATAGTGAGCAAACCGTGGATTACATCCAGAGAGGATTAAGTATCTTGCTCTGTAATGACATATACTCTTCCTTGAGTTGTTTGTCTGATCTGCTCTTTATTTATAGAACACACTTTGATCTAATGTTGAGTACTACCACATCTGAAGCATCCATTTGTCAACTTGTAGCAGAGTCTGCTACCATTATTTTTTCTACAATGGGGACATATTTATTCTAGCCCTTATGTTGGGACTAAGAGATCTGTTTTTTGCCTTTTATCAGGTTATTGTGGCTCATAGACCTTCATCTTATTGTTTAGTATGAATGGTCGAACCCGCTGGATCTATTGTGGGACTGGACTTGTAGCATCTTCTGCAATCTGGGCTCGTTCCAGTGCTTTTTGATAGTCATTAATTTTCATAATGTAGATTTTATCTCATATCTCTTTACGTAGGCGTCTCTGAAACTTCCTAACTCTTAGGCTTCCATCTGCTACTAAGTTAGACGCGAATCGAGCCAGCTCTATAAACTATTCTACATATTCTGCCACCCTTATATTCTGTTGCTTTAATTTTAGGAACTCCATTTGCTTTTGTTCCCGAACAAAGTCAAGGAAATATTTATTGTAGAATGTCGCTCCAAATACTTCCCAAGGGATCGGTGTCCTCAACGTTCCCTTCTTCAGACACCACCAGTGTTCTGCAGCTCTCTTGAACATGAATGTAACTAGTTATACCTTTTGCTCTGAAGTGGTGCTGAGAACATCAAATATCTTCTCTAACTCCATGATCCAATATTCGACTAATATCAGGTCGGTTGCTCCAGCAAATGATGGTGGGTTCATTCTCTTGAATCTTTCAATAAGTTTTTCATTATTTCCCTCCATCGGCTAGGTGTTATTGGTACTAGATTATTACCATTTATAGCACTTTGGTTATAAACTACGTGTTGAGTTACCACCGTGACCAAGCCTTTGACTATATGCATGAGTCTATCTAGACTTTACTCGATCCGGTCTTTCAGAATCCGATGTGTCTGCTCTCTTAGTATCTTTGTCATTTCCTACATTCATGAAATTTAAATTTAGAGACATTTTCCTATATTTTCCAACTCTATTGAAGTCTTATGTAACCTTAAGCTTCCTATTCAAGGGATGTCCTATAATAACACTCTGATACCACTTGTCATGGACCACATCCCGTCTTATAGGGTAATGACCGGAGCATATTTTTTTAAATCATATAGTTCGAGTTAAGTAAAATAACTTAACTTTATTAATAATAAAAGAGTCGTAGAAGCGTTACATCCCTTAAATATAAAGCATAAACATATGTATGAGACTCTAAATTTTCTTACTTAAATTACTAAACAAAATATAAAATAGTAACTTTAATATCAGAGTCTAAGCTTCAGAGATTTTCTCAGTATCACCGCTCATTCTGCAGCAGTATCTTCTATATTTGGAGGATGATAGGAGGGGTGAGATAAAATATTTCAATAAGTAATATTATAAAATCACAACATAGTACATGTAATATATAATTTCTTTACACATAATAGAACATATATCATTTAATATTTTTAAAACAGATACAAATCAGAAGACGAAAGTACAAATTAGAAACCAAATGCATATTGTATACCTCATCACTATTATGGAAGATCAATTAGTTATCATACATTATGCAGAGGTACATATACTTATCATTAGTTCCTTATGTAACCAAACACGGAACGGCATACATGAGTACCTTGAAACACTGCTACCCCCCAAACATGAAACGGTTAGGGCACGCAGACCAGACTATTTTTTCATACACTCGAACACAAAACGGTTATGTATGGGTACAAACTTATCACTTTGCCAATACACTCGAACACAGAACGGTTATGTATGGTCAGATTAAAGCCTAGCATAATACAAGTGCTTTCAGAATAATTTCTTTCCATAATGAGTGATGTACACATATCAAAATCACATTTCAAAAACACAAAGCAAAATAACATTTATATTGAAGTAAAACTTTAACAAATATTTACTTAACAAATACGGAAGACAAATTAAACATGTGCATATTTTTATACTAAAAATACATAAAATATTTCAAAACTACATAGGCTATGAATTCATAATATCCATTTACCTTAGGTTTTTAGCAGTCATAGTCTTAATTTCAGTAGAGTTTTGACTTTATTTATGATTTTTTTCTCTAAAAAATTCAGCAAAGTTTTGAGATGACTTTTGGTTACTTTATTGACTTAAAAATATCTAACATAATACGCAAAAACTAATCTCAAAAATCAAAGAGAAATCGAACTTCAAAACTTAAGAAAAAGTTTACATTTCTAACGGTTTATAGCTTCATTTTGATTGTGAGCCTTATTCTTCTTCTCTTCCTCTTTCTCTGCTCTCATAATTTTAGCAGAGTTTTCTTAAAGTTTTTATCTAAAACCTCAAAATACTCTTAAATATCATACACTTTGTACTCATTCTTCTTCCTTCACCTCTATGCTTCTTACTATTTTTCTTTCATTCGGAATGTCTCTTACACCCTTCTCATATCCCCTATTTATAGGAGTAGGGAGCCACAAGGAAAAAGTTGTCACTATTCCGTTTTACTATTTCATCTAAAAGTTGTCACATTTCATCATGTCACTTCACTTAAAAGGTTACCACTTTTCACATGTCGTTTTACCTAAAATGCCTTTTAACATGTCACTCCATCCAAAAGATTATCACTTTTTACATGTTTTATCTAACAGACTTTTTCACATGTCGTTTCATCTAAAAGGTTACCATTTTTTACGTATCATTTAATCTAAAAGTTGTCATTTTTCGTTATATCATTTTGTCTAATAGTTATCACTTTTTACTATACCATCTCATTTAAAATATTTTCACATTTTCTCATACCACTTCATGTGTAACAGCTCCGAAAATCTAAAAGGAAATATATAACAATTTAAGTACGGAAGTGAAATAAAAGGTTAAGGTTTACATCCCTTACGCAATAACTTAAAAGTACTAAATAAACATTACATAATGAATTCTTTAAAAGAAACACGAGAAATAAGAAAAATAATAGAAAATAAAAAGTATCTAGCATATACTCGCAATCTTTCTGTAGATCGGGCTCTGTAACCAGGTCCTCTTGATCTAAAATGGTTAAATAAAGGATGACTACACTAGCTTAGTAAGGATATCACGTTATATCACCCGCATAGAAGTAAAGGTTGGTATAAAATAAAAACAACTAATGGAGTACTAAATTTAGCAAATTCGTTTATCAATCATAAAATCATCTACAGTTCACTTACCATAGTGGAATTTATAAAAACAACCTATATAGACAATAATACCATACAGATCATAACTTTATGAATAATCAGCAACATAAAACATATCATAGATTCATATCCATTAACAATAAATCAAATCATAATCGTTTCTTATTTCACCAGCCTACTAGTATCCATAGGGGTTCATAGGGATGTCCCCGCTACACATGAATTATTTCTTTTAACAATCTTAATTACAGAGCCGTTCCCATACCCCGTCCGGTATGAGCACCAAGACATTAAATCTCAATACCCCGTCCGGTATGAAGGTGAAGCAGGCCGTCCCCATACCCCGTCTGGTATTAGTGCCAAATTACCAAGTCTTCATACCCCATTCGGTATGAGACAACGTTTACGGTAGGGTTCTCTATGTACCCAATCCGTCCACCATCTCTCAGGATATCTAGTAAGGCTGTCATTCTATCTGTTTATTTGATCACACCCCTTTCTTGTTTTCTTCTAGTCTCCATTACTAAATCAAACATAATCATATAAACAAATAAACATGCATCCGGTAATACAATCATGTCTCAAATCCCAAATCAAACAATGGTCAGGTAAGGCAGTAATACATGCATTTAAACCATAAAATAGATAAATCAGATACTATCATGCTTTTAAATTATAAAATAAATCAACAGAGAACAATATCTGGTTCGGGCTCCATTAGCAATCCGTAATTAGTTATGCACATCTATTTAATTTGTACAAAATACTGTATTATTATTTATTTAAACTTCAATTCTATGATAGGGAATAAGGTAAGGGGTCCTTACTCGATTTGACGCCGAAAGGCTACACGGTTTACTGCGCCTACGAGCGGTCCTTAGGTTCCCTAAATTTTTTTTCGGGAACTAAAACACTCTTATAGTACCTACAAATGTTCAAAATAAACCTAAAATCAGTCCCAGGGCCCGCTTGGCCAATTTTAAAAGTCCGGCACAGCAGCTCCACCGTCCGCGGCGGCGGTCCGCCGCGGATCAGCCGTTTTTTGTCGAATTCAGTTGATTTTGCATCGATTCCTGCAAGCACACACGCTAAAGGGCCTCAGTGGCCGAAAAAATATGAAAAATCAAAACTCACCGGCGGCGGGGCTCTCCAGTGCAACGACTCCTCTGACTCACGCTGCGGTTGAGTGTTTCGCTTCGGTCAACCTGTAGAGAAGAAAACGGTAATCACAACGGTGAAAAAATTACGCGAAACGAAAATTGGAAAGGGCTTCATTGGAGGCAGTTTGTGAAATTATCTGCGGCGCTGCCGCTGAGATTTGTCGGTATTTTTCGACCAATTGGCCGGTTCTTTCACTCCGATTTAGCCATGGGTGGGTTCAAAATTGAATTTTGTGCAAAAAATTTTTTTTTTACCTTTTTTGGCAGTCAGAAAGGGTTCCGGTGCGGTGGCAAGTGGCGGCGGTCGACTCTCCGGCGGCTGGGTTGTCTTCTCCAGCGAGGGGTCCTGGCGACTAGGGTTAGGATTTAGGTGTGGATGGGGTTATTTATACTCATCCGCTTTTGATCTAGATCGTCCATCGCATTTGATCTGAACCGTCCGATCATGATTAAATAGGGAGTGAATCTGGACCGTTCATCGCAATCCAATATGGGCCATCCGTGCGCGATTCACTTTGGGTCGTCTGTGCACGCGGGAACAGACCTCAGTCATTCGATCGCGCGCACGTGGGTCACCCACATGGCTCCCCCTGCGTGTCCTCACGCGTCAACGCCTCTACCACTTGGCATGTTCTGGTTGATCGGGGCTGCTGAACGGGCATCTGACGTGGTAAAATTCTTCTAAATTGTGTTTTAACCCCCGATTTTCGATTTTTCTTTCAAAAATACCCTCCGAACCCAATTTTTCACCCAATTTTTCTAAAATTATTTTCAATTTAATCCTTAAGAAATTTTACCCCTTTTTTCATTAAATTAAAATAAAATAAAATATAATAAAATAAATTAAATAATTAATTAATTATATTTATTAATAAAAAATGAGAAAAAAAAAAGTTTTGGTGGGTGTTACAACTCTCCCCCCTAAAACAAAATTTAGTCCATCAAATTTGTCTCTCACCCTCAATCGAACAACTGGGGATACTAGACTCTAAAGTTTGATTCTAGCTCACATGTAGCCTCCTCGATGTGTGATTTTGTCATATGACCTTTACAAAGGAAATTTTTTAGTTACGGAGTAATCTGCTCTTTCGATCCACAATGCCGACCGATACTTCCTCGTATGATAGATCCTCCTGGAGTGGAAGAGACTGTGGGCCAAGACATGAGAAAGGTCTGGGTTATACTTCCGCAGCATGGACACATAAAACACATTGTGGACATTGAAAAGTTCTGGAGCAGTGCTAGTCTGTAGACGGCAGTACCAATTCTGTTTAACACTTCAAATAGTCCAATAAATCAGAAGTTCAGTTTCTCTCTCCTGCCGAACCTACTGATTCCCTTGAAATGACTGACCTTAAGGAACACCCGATCGCATTTCTCAAATTCTAAATCTCTCATTCGGGTGTCCGCATAACTCTTCTGCCTGCTCTGAGTCGTCTGAATGTTCTTCCTGATCTTAACTATTTTTGATGTAGTCTCCTCTACTAGATCTGGGCCGAATAATTTTATATCATCCACTTCTTTTCAAAAAATCGACGATATGCATGGGCGCCCATATAACGCCTCATACGGAGCCATGCCAACACTCATTTGGTAGCTGTTATTGTAGGCGAACTCTATCAGGGGTAGATGGTTATCCCAATGGCCCCCGGAGTCAAGGACACAAGCTCAGAGTATATCCTCAAGTGTACGAATTGTCCTTTCTGACTGTCCATCGGTCTGATGGTGGAATGCAGTACTGAGGGACAGCTTCGTTCCTATGGCTTGCTGAAAGCTATTCCAAAACTAAGAAGTGAACTTGGGATCCCTGTCGGACACTACTGTCACTGGCACTCCATGCAATCTGACTATTTTTCAGATATACATTCTTACTAACTTGTCTAAGGGATCAGTCATCCTGATGGCCAAGAAATGGGAAGACTTGGTAAGCCGGTCAACAATTACACATATGGCATCATGTCCTGAGCGTGCCTTAGGTAATCCTGTCACGAAGTCCACGGTGATATGTTCCCACTTCCATTCTGGGATCGGTAGTGGCTGAAGTAGCCCGCCTGGGCGTTGATGCTCTGCCTTGACCTATTGACATACCAAATACTTAGAAACAAAGTTAGTTATATCTCGTTTCATCCCGTTCTATCAAAATCAGGGTCGCATACTTTGGTACATTTTAGTGCTTATGGGATGCATGGCAAACTTTGAGCTATGGGCCTCTGTTATTATGTCTCTCTTTAACTCACTGTCACTGGAACACACACTATGTCCTAAAATCTAAGCAACCCATCAGCGGAGACTCGGAATTCTAAGCTAACTCCATGTTCTGCATCTTTCTTAAGGGCTATTAGGGCAGAATCGGCGGATTGAGTTTCCCTTATTCTCTGGATTAACTCAAGCTGAACGGTCAGATGACAAACATGTGACTCTCCTCAAGTCCTGAAGTCGTACCTATTACCATCAAATGGGCTAATGTACTTGTACTTTTTCTGCTAAGTGCATCGGCTACCATGTTGTCCTTACCCGGGTGACACAAGATGTCACAATCATATTTCTTAAGAAGTTCTATCCACCTTCTATGACGTATGTTGAGATCCTTTTGAGTGAATATGTGTTTCAAACTCTTGTGATCGGTATAGATGTGAAAGATCTCTCTATATAAATAATTGCGCCAAGTCTTCAAGACGTGTATGATTGCGACGAGCTCTAAGTCATGGGTGGGATAGTTTTTCTCATGACTCTTCAACTATCTGGACCCATAGGTTATGACCTTCCCATACTACATTAAAATACAACTCAGGCCTAGATAGGAGACATTACTGTAAACTGTATATCTCCCCGATCTACTCGGTAAGGCCAGTACAGGTGCAATAGTCAGCCATTTTTTTAATTTTGAAAAACTTCTTTCATAGTCCTCATTCCACTCAAACTTGACATTCTTCTTTGTGAGTCGGGTCAGGGGAGCAGTTAGACAAGAAAATCCTTCCACAAATCTGCGATAATATCCTGCAATTTCCAGAAAGCTATGGATCTCCTTAACTGATGTCAATTTTTCCCAGCCGAACACTGCTTTAACCTTTTCAAAGTTCACTAACACTCCATCCTTTGATATGATATGTCCCAGGAAGATGGTCTGCTCAAGCCAAAATTCACACTTACTCAACTTTTCATACAGTTTCTTTCCTCTGAGAACCTACAAAACTTGAGCTAGATTGTGAGTATGTTCCTCTCTACTTTTTAAATAAACCAGGATGTTATCGATGAACACAATAACAAATTGATCCAAAAATTTTCTGAAGACCTTATTCATCAAATCCATGAAAATGGCTGGGGCGTTGGTTAGCCCAAATGACATGACCAGGAACTCATAGTATCCGTACCTGATTCGAAAGGTTATCTTAGAGATGTCTTCTGTCTTGATTTTTGCCTAATGGTAGCTTGAACATAGGTCTATTTTAGAGAAGACCTGCGCACCCTGCAACTGATTGAAGAAGTCATCAATCCTGAGAAGGGGATATTTGTTCTTGATTGTGACTCTGTTCAACCCTCTGTAATCAATACATAACCTCAACATCCCATCTCCCTTTCTAAAAAAAGTGACTTCGGCACCTAAAGGGGACACATTATGTCTGATAAAACCACTGTCCTGCAACTCAGTGATCTGTTTCCTCAGTTCTTCCATCTCAACACGGCTCATGCAGTAAGGAGCAACCGAAATAGGCTGGGTGTCTAGCTGGAGGTCTATGGTGAATTCGACTTTCCTGTCCACTGACAGTGCAGGTAGTTCATCCGGAAACACATCTAGAAAGTTTCGGACTACCGAAATCTCTTGAATATAATTCTTTTTCTTGGGTTTGCCTAGTTAGAGAAAATAATAGGGTTAAAGTACTCGACAAATAAGAAAATTTGTCATGAAGGAATAAATATTAAATGATTTTATTAATTTATAAATGGCTCCTCATTAAGAGAATTGAATACAACCTTCTTGCTAAAATAATCATACGGTGGCGTGATACACCACTAACTAATTCATTCCTAAAATTACATTAAAATCTCCCGTGTCTAATTCTATTAGTCCACACTCAATTTTCTATCTGTTATCTCTACGACACAAGCCCTGTAGACTACCTCTCCCAATAGTGTCATACTCCCAGCAGTAGACACAAACAACATAAAATCAAGTTTATTAGATAATACATTAAATTTTAATGCAAAAATAGGTGAAACAAATGAATGCAATACACCAGTATCAATCAAAACATGAGTAAGATATTTACAGATAGTGTACATACTTTGTACCACGTCCGGGTTGGCTTCAGCATACTGCTGAGTGAGATTGTAAGCTCTGCTCTGGATAGGAGGTCTGCCCTGATTCTAGTTCCTTGGGCACTCCCTCGCATAATGTTGGGCACTACCATATATGCGACAGGTGTTGTTGATGTAGTAGCAAGATCGGTTCGCATGATCCCTGCCACAGTGTTGACAGATCTTACCACATCCTGCCACTGGAGCCTGAGAGGGAGTCTGGATCATCAGCCTGGGCCTCTTGTTCTGTTGAAAAGGCGCAGTAGGTGCTGGTCTGCGGGATAGAGCTGAGGGCCTGAGGTTCCCTGCTGCCTGAGAGAGAGTGCGGAAGCTCCTCTCCACTAGCTGTGCCTTGGCCAGAACGGCCGAATAAATCCTGAGCTCTAGCACAAACAAATGTTGTATGATCTTTAGATGGAGGCCCCACTCGAAACTCATAGCCTTCCTGCCTTCATCCAACAACGTCTTAGGGGAGTATCAGTCCAACTCCAGGAACTTGCGAGCATATTCTGATACAGTCATGTTCCCTTAGACCAATTGGACAAACTCCATCTCCTTCAGATGTTGGAGATGCTCTGTGAGGTACTCTGCATGAAAGGCTACTAGGAACTGTTTTCAAGTAACTGGAACAGGCAGGGTGGTCTGTTTGAGTTCCCATAAGTGGTCTACTTCTCCCACTAGCATGTAGGTAGCAAGGGAAACCTTCTACTCGGGAGTCACCCCTAGGGTCTTGAAGGCCTTCTATGTCTCTGCCAACCAGTACTCGGCATTTTTAAAAGATGATCCCCCTGCAAAAGTAGATAGGTTTAGTCTCTTGTACCTCTCTATGTAGCCTGGATCAATCATGGGAGGAACTGGGTCCCGTGAAAGAGGGACTGGGCCAAGCTGAGGATAGACTGGGGGAGCCCTGTGGTGGTACTTGTTGATACGGTGGGGGCACCGGATTGTATTACAGCGATGTCAGGTGGTACTATAGTTGGGACACCGGATCATACTGTAATGGTGTCGAGTGGTACTATGAAGGAGCAGGGTCGTACCGGTGTGGCTCAGGATCCTCTCGCTGCAGTGGTGGCTCAACCTGTGGCAGTGGGGGAGGGTCAGGTAGCTCCCTCCTCTCCTCTCGGCCCTGCTGGGCAGCAATGAGTCTCTCCAACATCTCAAATATCCTGTCAATATCTTCTCTAAGCGAACCATCCCGGGCTGCTCGGTTTAGTGGGGGTCTTCCTCTCCTCATCTCTCTGTACCTACATTTCATAAGGAAGGGTTGAGTGATAATTCATTGGTTTGGTGTTTCTCTAAGTATCATTGTGTAAGGAACGGGTCCGAAGAACGCGGCTCTGATACCAACTGTAACAGTCCCGAAAATCCAAAAGAAAATATATAATAATTGAAGTGCGGAAGCGAAATAAAAGGTTAAGATTTACATTCCTTACACAATAACTTAAAAGTACTAAATAAACATTACGGAATGCATTCTCTGAAAGAAATACGATAAATAAGAAAAGTAATGAAAAATAAAAAGTATCTAGTATCTACTCGCAATCTTTCTACAGATCGGGCTATGGAACCAAGTCCTCTTGATCTGAAATTGTGAAATAAAGGATGAGCTACACTAACCTAGTAAGGATGTCACACTCTATCACCCACACATAAGCAAAGGTTGGTATAAAATCAAAACAACTAATGGAGCACTAAATTTAGCAAATTCGTTTATCAATCATAAAATCATTTACACTTCACTTATCATAGTAGAATTTATGAAAACAATCTATAGAGACAATAATATTATACAGATCATAACTTTATGAATAATCAGCAACATAGAATATATCATAGATTCATATCCATTAACAATAAACCAAATCATAATCGTTTATCATTTCACCAGCCTACTAGTATTCAAGGGGGTTCGTAAATATATCTCCGCTACACATGAACCATTTCCTTTAACAATCTTAATTACAGGGCTGTCCTCATACCCCGTCCGGTATGAGCGCCAAGACATTAAACTTCAATACCCTGTCCGGTATGAAGGTGAAGCGGGTCGTCCCCATACCCCGTCCAGTATGAGCGCTAAATTACCAAGTCTCCATACCCCGTTCAGTATGAGACAACATTCACGGTAGGGTTCCCCATGTACCCGGTCCGTCCATCATCTCTCAGAATATCTAGTAAGACTGTCATTCCATCTGTTTATTTGACTACACCCCGTTCTTATTTTCCTCTAGTCTCCATTACCAAATCAAACATAATCACATAAATAAATAAACATGCATTCGGTAATGCAATCATGTCTCAAATTTCAAATCAAACAATGGTTAGGTAAGGCAAAAATACATGCATTTAAACCATAAAATAGATAAATCAGATACTATCATACTTTTAAACTGTAAAATAAATCAACAGAGAACAATATCCGATTCGGGCTCTATTACCAATTCGTAATTAGTTATGCACATCTATTTAATTTGTACAAAATACCATATTATTATTTATTTAAACTTCAATTCTATGATAGGAAATAGGGTAAGGGATCCTTACTCAATTTGCACCGAAAGGCTAAATAGTTTACTGCGCCTATGGGCGATCCCTAGGTTCCTAAATTTTTCTCCGGGAACTGAAATGCGTTTATAGTACCTACAAATGTTCTAAATAAACCCAAAATCAGTCCCAGGGCCCGCTCGGTCAATTTCGAAAGTCCGGCACGGTGGCTCCGCCATGCTCCGGCAGCGGTTCGCCTCGGATCGGTTGTTTTTTGCCGAATTCAACTAATTTTGCATCGATTCCTACCAGCACACACGCTAAAGGGCCTCAATGGGCCGAAAAAATATGAAAAATCAAAACTCACCGGCGGCGGGGCTCTCTGGTGCGACGGCTCCTCCAACTCACGTTGCGGTTGGGTATTTCACTTCGGTCAACCTGTAGAGAAGAAAACGGTGATCACAAAGTGGAAAAATTACGCGAAACGAGAATCGAGAAGAGCCTCATCGGAGGCGATTTGTGAAATTCTCTATGGCGGCGCTACCGGGCTGCATCGGTGTTCTTCCACCAATTGGTCTGTTCTTTCACTTTGATTTGGCCATGGGTAGGTTTAAAATAGAATTTCATGCAAAAAGAAATTTTTTTACCTTTTTTGGCGGTCGAACATGGTTCCGGTGCAGCAGTGGGTGACGGCGGTCGGCTCCCGGGCAGTTGGGTTGTCTTCTCCGGCGAGGGGTTCTAGCAGCTAGGGTTATGGTTTGGGCCATCCGCTTTTGATTTGGGCCGTCCATCGCGTTTAATCTAGACTGTCCGATCACGATTAAATAGGAAGTAAATCTGGACCGTTTATCGCGATACAATCTGGGTCGTCCGTATGCGATTCACTCTGGGTCGTTCGTGCGCGCGGGAACGGACCTCAGCCGTTCGATCGCGTGCACGCAGATTACCCACGTGGCTCCCCCTGCGTGGCCTCCCGCATCAACGCCTCTGCCACTTGGCACGTCCTGGTTGGTCGTCCCTGCTGACCGGGCGTCTGACGTGGTAAAATTCTTATAAATTGCGTTTTGACCCCCGGTTTCTGATTTTTCTTTCAAAAATATCTCCCGAACCCAATTTTTCACCCCTTTTTTCAAAATTATTTTCAATTTAATCCTTGATAAACTTTACCACTTTTTATTAAATTAAAATATAATAAATTAATTAGATAAATAAATAATTATATTTATTAATAAAAAATGAAAAAAAAAAAGTTTTGGTGGGTGTTACATCATGCTTATTCTAGCTTCTTCATCCTTATCCATCTTTTTTCCGTTTGACTTTATATTATGTCCTTAAACTAATTATATAATTTTAAATACATGTAAAGCTAAATTAAATATATTAAATATATAAAATTAATTCAGAAGTATTTTTAAGTTATTACAATAAAATATTAAATTACATTTAATAAATGTAATTACTGTATATATGGATCACTTAAAAGATTTAAATGTCTAGAGATATAGTTCAAATTATCAAAAATTCTATTTTTTTTAATTATAAAAATTTTTATATGGATTGAAACAATTTAAAAATATTTAGTATAATTGGCTTAATAAATATTTATTGAATGAATGTTAAGAGAATGATTTAATATATTCATATGTTTTCATTTAAAAAAAAAATTACCTGTCAATGTATTATAATTATTGTATATAGAATTATTTAAATGTACTCGAACTCTTGAAAAACTTTCTAAAGTAATTGATTGGTTGGATGGAGAATTCAAAATGAAAAGATATGAAAAAAAAATAGAATTTTGTCTTGGTTGAGAAGTTAAACATTTAGCAAATAAAATTCATATTCATTAATCCGCATAATATAAAATAAGTTTTGAAATAACTTTATATGAATAAAACACATCCTTTTAAGCACTCATATGTTTGTTCGATCACTTGATATACATAAAGATTATTTTTCACAAGGATAATAAAAAAAAAAAAAAAAAATTGATCATGAGTTAAACATATATTTAAATATTTCGAAAGAACAACATATATAGGCTTAATAATTCAAAACAATCAAAATTACAATCAATAAATTGGTAAAGACTCTTCCAGTAGTCCTCGCTTTCCTAGAATATTTAATGAATTAACTATAGCATTGCATGGGTCGCTACGCTCAACATCACTTCCAATTATAATTAATAGAGTATCTAATCTCATCTCATATGCTCTTTTATCTTTCATTTCTTAGTGTACTACTCCCAACTTACCCCATTATATATAGTTAATAAATTTTTAATTTTACTCAAAATTAATTAAATTTTAATTAATAAATATTTAATTTTATATTTTTGTAATATTAATTTATATTTGTTATCGAGTATATTATATTTTTAAATTTTATCTTATTTTGATTAATATTTAATATTTTTAAATAAAATTATTTAAATATTTTATAAACTTTTTAAATAATAAAATAACATGTAAAAATTGTTATCCGCAGTGGCGGGTTAGAAGAAACTTCTTCTACCCGCTTGGAACATGAAAAAAGTAAGAATTTGTGTTTTTTATTAGCGGAGTAAATATAAAGTCTGATATCCAATGAATAACATGTTTTCTATAAATCAGAAAAATATCAAGAAGCTAGCCCATCTAATTTACTCAATTGATAATTTAAAACATGTTTTGTTAATGACGAACACAAATTCACACAAAGTTTACCAATATTTCCTATTAAAAATTAGTATGCAATTGTTTTAAAGGGAATAAAATTTAAATATCATTAATGGAATTTTAACATTTTAAAGAAAAATTTACAATTTAAAAAAAAAAAAAAAAAAAAAAAAACATTTCTTAATTTCCTCCGCATAAATATGTCTTCTTACATAAAAGTAAAAATAAATAAGTTCATCTTATTTAATTGAGGTTTGTAGTTAATTATTAAAAAATAAACTAAAGTTTTCTACATTAAAATAACTTAAAACTTATATAATAAGAGAATGAAATAGCAACATATCATTTTCATATTAGACGAGTGTCAAAAACTGAGATCTCTAATATAAATAAAAAACGCAGATAACTGCTAGATTAAAAACCCATCAGTTAGATACAATCTATATCAGTATATACTACTAACCTAAATCCATATGCTAGTTTTCACCCAAAACAAAAATAATAATAATAATAATAATAATAAAAATCCAAACCCATATACTACCCTAAATTCATTCCGGTAAGGCTCTGGCCAACCCTTTCTTTTTAAAAAAAAATAATAATAATCATACCTAAAACAGAGAGCACATACTTAAAATCTCAAAAACATATATGGCGAAATGAAATTACTTGACACCTAACCAAGATGGTTCATGTCCAGTCTTTCACAATCTGTGATTAGTGCCAAGCCTTGACATGTCGTGGTCAAGCCCAGCTCTACCCAGTTTATACCATGACTGAATCCTAACTCTTTTGTCTAACTCAACACAAATAAAGCAGATGAATTGATTAAAGGCAGACAGAGCAATATTTACAGTGTACAATCCAATTAAATCCAACAGAATAATGATATATGCATTGAAATTACCAAATTGGCACCCGGGCATTGAGCACTTCTCGCATGGGCCCTGGACACGTGAAATGCTCAAGAAATGGGTAGGACACCAGCAACCCGATAGCAACTGGGAAGACAGGCTTAATTGGCCTTCTTCTGTTTATACTTTCCGGCACATGCGAAATATACCAACATGTTTAAGAAGCTGAGACCAGCCAAAAGCCAGAAGAAATAATCAAGATGACCCTCGTTCAGGTTATCAGGAATCCACCCAGTCTTTCCGCCTGCGGTTGTAAGATATGTTACCACGGTCAAAATAAAAGAGCTCAAGTAATTCCCCAATGCTGTAGTCAGAAGTGCTAACGCACTGCATAAGCTTCGCATGGCATCTGGAGATTGATCATAGAAGAACTCAAGCTGCCCAATGAACATAAACACCTCTGCCGCACCCAGTAAGAAGTACTGAGGTGCTTGCCAAAAGATGCTAATTGGCACGGGAACTTTTTTGTGAACCAACCCGAGCTCTTCTGCAAGATTCAATCGCCATATCTCTACCACTGCAGCAGCAGACATGCATAGGACTGACAGAAAGAGGCCAATTCCCATACGTTGCAGCTCAGAGAAACCCTTATCTTTACCTGTAAATTTCCTTGCAATAGGGATAATGAACCTATCATAGACAGGGACCCAGAAAATAACACTAAGAACATCAAAAGTTCCAAGAGAAGCAGCAGGAATCTTGAAAGAACCAAGAGAAGTGTCCATCATTGTCCCTTGTTCTACAAACATAGTTGACATTTGGGCATAGACAGCAGCAAAGACAATTCCAGTAGCCCAGATAGGAAACATTCGGATCAAAATCTTAAGTTCCTCCACCTGTGTTACAGTGCAGATCCTCCATTTATCAGAGTAGTCACCAGTTTTGACCTCAGCATCTGAGAGAGTAGCTGCTTTGTCAAGGCACCTTTTTGAAAAGAGATGTCAGATGAAATTATCCTAGGACAGTAAGTAAAAAGTACACTAATGCTAAACAGAAGGTAATTTTTCAGGATAACCTTTATGAAAAATGTCCGAGCCTGTCATAAGATAATCTTATGATGCGCGCCATCATATACAAACGTGCACAACAGCAAACAACGATGATAAACGAAGTGAATAGCAGCTAATAAATGGTTAAAGTAAGCAGCAGAAAAGAAATTACTTGAATTCATCACTGTGCTCCAGTTTCCTACTTCCAGCAATGGCAGAGGTTTTATCTTGTGTTTCATACAGAAGACTGCTGTCCTCAGGCACCTCTAGGCTCCATTTTCTGAATGATGCCACCAAGACCTGACACATTCTTGTAATAGGGCTTCCCCCAGGTTTCTGAAATCTGTAAAGGGGTGTGCCTAAAAAGAAACTTCCAATCGCAAGGCCCATAAACAATGTAGGTATTCCAAATCCTAGGCCCCATCCAAGATTCTCCTGAATCCAAACCAAAAGACTGCCAGATACCAGAGCACCAATGTTGATCGAAAAATAAAACCAGTTGAAGAAAGATGCCTTTTTTACTCTTTCCCGAGCATCAGTATCATCAAACTGGTCTGCTCCAAAGGATGAAACACATGGTTTGATACCACCAGTCCCAAGGGCAATAAAGTAAAGTCCAAAAAAGAATACCGCATATTGAGCTAGTGTAGCAGGAGGGCAAACAGGACCAACACATTCAGCAGGCTTCAAGAAAGGAACTGAAGCTGAGAGCGTTAAAGCAGCCATTCCCTAGACAAAAATGACTTTATCAACCAACATTTTAGAAGAATGCATAAATAAAAATCAAATGCACACTAATTGGTAAAACCTAATTTTTTCGCTGTCACTCACATATATGACAGATTTTGCTTTAAGTCTATGTTTGGAACAAATGACTTCTTTTGGGGATTCATTTTGAAATGAATACTTAGTTTACCCACAACTATAAAAATTTCATCACAAGAGAATGAAAACTGGTCTTCAACATTTCATGTGGTATTGAAAGGCTACATTTCAAATTCCATTAATTGGACATCAATTTCCTCTTCTAATGAAAACTTCATCTCCTTCTAATTGAACTAAGTGTAAACTTTCAAATGAATTCCAAACAAATACCTAAATTACTTCAAATATAGCTTAAAACGAAGTTCATCCAGACCCAGTAATGACTTACGTCAACCAACATTTCCAGAAGAAACATAAAATGCACACAAGTTCATAAAAAGCACAGGAGTTTCTAAGAAACATAAAATGCATAAAGAAATATAAAATGCAAACAAGTTGATAAAACTTCATTTTCTAACTGCCCCTCGCACATGCAACAGATCTTACCTTAAAAAGGCTATGTTTTGGAACAACTGAATTATTTTATGGAACTCATTTTGGAATTAACATTTATTCAACTGTGAATGTGAAAATTTCTTTACAAGGGAATGAAAATTGACCTCTAACAAAATTTAAGTGGCATTGGAACAATATATTTCAAATTTCATCAATTTGATATCAATTTTCTCTCCTTGTAATGAAATTTTCCCTTATAATTGAACTTAAGTGTAAATCTTCAAATGAATTCCAGATAAACAATTTAATTGCTTCAAACACAGCTTAGAAACTTAAAAATTCATGGTTTATCACAATTTCAGAAGCACACATACCCTATTCTCACATTATTTTCAATTTTTTGGGTATCGTACATGCTTATTAAATCTCTTCCTAAGCCTTCCTGCTTTAAGAGTCTATAGTTTCCCCCTGCTGATCTTCTTAATACACAAAACTAAATAACCAAAAACAGATTTTAAGACTTAAATGGGAATAATTGTACTACAAAACGATCCTCTCTTATCTTCTTTAACCCCTTAAATTCCTAAAGAACAATGTCTTTCTGGGAATTCAAAGAGTTCTGTTCCACTCTGATGATCAACCTCTCAATTTATTATTACCTTTCGCCACATAAACAACCTTCATGATCTGGCAAAATCTGATGGAGATTAAGGTTAAATGGCTAGAGACGATACTACAGGTGGTTGAAGAAAAAGCATCCTATTAACACAGCACATCATTTCCAGCAGAATGCCCACAGGAATATTTTGTCGATTATTTGCCTTACAATTTCACATCTTATATTTTGCTAATAAAAGGAAATTTCAGATAGTGACCGAAAACCCTGAGATTGATGAGGTGGTGGCCAAGCAAAAAGATAAAAGACATGACATATGAGATAAACTAAGTCAACTACTCAGCAATTAAATAATAACTGAATATCAAATGGTTCGGCTTGCTTGTAGCATGAATGTTTCAGAATCATATGGTCCAGCAGTAGTGGCAAAGAATTTCCACTAAAAAGAAAAAAGGCAGCTTTAATGAATACTTACAATGAAGTAGATTGTGGAAAAAACAGCAATTGTCCTATATCTTCCCCAGTAAGCATCTGCCAAGACAGCTCCAATAAGAGGTGTGACATAACATGTGCCCTGCCATGTGGTAACGTTTCTTGCAGCAGAAACATTTCCCTCGTGTAATTTGCGGGTTAGATAAGTAACAAGATTAGCAGCAATCCCATAATAGGCCAAGCGCTCGCAGCATTCGTTACCTGCATGCAAGCATTATATTACAAATCCCAGAACAAAAATGAACCTCTCTAACAAAATCCATCCAACTCGAGATATATTACCCAAGATAAAAGGGCATGCTTTCCAAGTTCCAGTTTTCTCCTTCACAGCAGGATCTCCATGAACGTCAACTGAACCATCTCCTGTGTGCAATCTGCTGTTGTCATTCTGAAGATATAATATTAAAACAGCCCACGTAAATAAACTGCACAACATTGACACCTTGAAGTAAGCAAAGCCTTGTAATGAGAAAGTTGGATTAGAAGAAAAGACACCTTGTTAATTCTCACACTAGCATGAACACTATCACCTAGACACCCACCTGAATAGTATGACTACGGTATCACTCTCTTGCATGCCCGCCATTACAAACATCCGGCCACAATAACGAGAGAGTCAAACTTAAGGTATTAAATCACCAAAAATACAAAGAAGGATGTCAGACTAGAAAACCACCAGGCTGCTATTTCAACCTGGATTTGGCACTTGAATCCAAGACCAAACTCAAGCCCCAATCCCATTTCAGTAATGACATTTAGAAATCATCAAATAAGCACTCCAAAAGAGATTTCAACCAGACACTAGGGTGTCTGCTCTGATGGATAATTCTTTTTTTTCTTTTTCAAGAAGAAATTGATAGTAACACATTAAAAACAAGATAGGAACAAGAATATAATTGACAATTGTGGACATTAACATCTCCACAATCAGAAATCCAGAGTGTGAAAATAACAAATGAGTCAGAGGAAGCCCATGCAGGTTAGGAAAATCCAATACTGCTCGGAGCTTAAAGGTAACAGAAGAAAAGCCCCACATGAATACAGGACAAGTCAAACTTTAGCCCGAGAAGATCATTCGTGCAAAAGGAAAGAAGAAAAATCACATGAAATCGAGATTCAATAATTTAAAAGAAGACCCACAAAACTCGACAGCATAAGCCATTAAATTATGTAACAAAATATCTCATAGCCAACATGAAATCGATTTGTTCCTTAACAATATTTTGACTTTTTTTGAAACCACAATTAAGAAAATCAGAGAGAGAATGAGGAACCTGCACTAGTCCTTCTTCGAGAAGGGATCTCTGATCCTCGAGCGAACCCATGAATCCGTGTATTAGTGGAAGCAATTGCTCTTCGAATTGCTCTTAGTAAGAGATGAACGACCTAAATTAGCAACAATTGATTACAGGTAAAATAAGTGAATTTATAGAATTGGGGAAAATAATATTCTAATAGTTAATTATTAATAAAATTTAATTAATAAAAACAGACGAAAACATGAAAGTAAGGAATTCTGACGTAAGAAACGCTTAGAAGAGTGTGCCTTTACTTGCAAGTTGCCGGCTCCAGTGCTAATTTTTATTATTAAGAAGAAAGTAAATTATTTTTTACGTCATCACAATGAAAACTATAATTTTAGCTAAATGAGCTTTTGAATAGAAAAAAATTATCTTTATTTTTAATTAAAATTTGCAATCAATATTGAACAATTAAAAATATTTTAATTTTAACACAAAAACTTATACATTTAACATAATTAATTTTTTTAAAAAAAAATTAAAAAAATCAATCACTTAAAATAATTTATACACAAAGTAGTTCAAATTAAATTCATAAATTTTTAAAATTTTATTTTTTATTTAAGTTAAATACATTACTACAATGGTTGAGAAAAAAAAAAAAGGAAAAAACAAATTGAATCAATGATAAATAAAAAAAATGTTTGACACTAATTAAGATAAAATAAATAATTTTGAATGTCAAAAAAACATAAAATTAGATTTTTAATTTATTATGTTTATTTAAATTAAAATAATTTATTCGTCTTATAATATTTATTTTATTAATAAATATAATAAATTTGTTAAATAATTTTATAATTTAATATTATTAAATTAAATATTATACAGTAAATTTATAAAATAATTTTAAAAGTAAAAAAATTAAAAGAGTAAACTTCTAATTTACTTTATACGATAAGGTTTTTGATGAAGGAAAGACAGCGAAGACGAGAGGAATTGGTAGGTACGTGGGATATGTCTCACGTGGTTCATACTTGCATTCAGTCACTTACCTACCTGCTTCATTAGTAATTAATTAATTAATTTTCTTACAAATATTAAATTAATTGTTAAATTGAAAGGAATATAAATTAAAAAATTACAATATAAAATTCCCATATAACCAAATTGTCTTTATGCATAATCTTTAAATGAATAAATTCATTAGATCTATGTATTTAATTGAGATATTTAAAAGATTTGATGCGTCAGATTACGTAAATAAAATGATATTTTTGTCATATTAAGTCCAATATATTTATTTTGAAATTTTCAATATTTATAGGCCCAGAATTTGTATTTTGTTTTAGCATATGGGCCGAGTTCTAATATTTGTAAGGCCTAAACACCTTGACAGGCCCACTGGTTGTAAATCACATTGTAAAATTTAAAATCATTTTGTAAAATAAATCCACCTTCATTTAGTATCATATTATTATTATCACTACAATTTTAATAAAAATTTACTTATATGTTTTATTGATGAATTCATTTTTTTTATTACAATACGTGATTAAAGATAAGAACGAGTTATATCTGCTCTCGATTACGACTTAGTTTGATAAATATATATATATATATATCATAAATATGTAGAGACTGGGTAGTTCTGCATAGTAGTATGAGAATTGTAAAAGTAATACAGAGCTTAGTGGATCAAAGATAAAAATGAAATTTTTAAAAAATTGCAGAATAAGTATATGCATATATACACACACACACAAAAACGACGTCGGATTAGAAAAATTCTTTCATTTTTTAGCCTTTTTTAGTAAGGGGTAAATTTGTCATTTCGAGTTAATCACGTTAGTAAATAGTAATTTTCTGCTTAGACTCACGTCAATAATAATACATGTTTGTGTTCATAATTTGAAGGGTGGAAATTGGAATAGTCATAAGAATTGGGGCCTAAAATGCCGGGACCGCGTTATTTGAAGGGTCAAAGAAAGCCGCGATTCGCCGCGTCACAAAACCGGTTACTCCGGGTGAAGCTTTCTATTATACCCATAATACCCCTCGCTCTTCTTCTTTATTAATTGTTTTAGAAACTTGTAAATTTAACCAAAATTGTACCTAAAATTTTTGATATGGCTATTAAAATGGGTATCTCTTTTTGTATAATAAATATAATATCATATTTGTCCTGCAAAACTTTTTTATATTTTATTATTATGATAAATATCATAAAAATAATATTTACTTATTTTTTACACCAATTTTATTGATATAATATTTATTTTTATTTATTTTTTACTTTTTCCATATGTATTGTGAACAAAATTATTAAAAAAAAATAAAATTGTATAATACTATTCAAGAGATTGCAAGACACTCTTTTTTTTTTTCATATTTATATATATATTTATAGAAGAGTAATAAATCATTAGATATTTTCTTATTTCTTCTTAGATAATCCCTAGTCAATGTTTTTCAACCCCTTGAAATGATTTTTCTTAAAATAAAAAGATTATCATTATGTTGAATATTTTCTTCTGTTGTTTTTTTTTTTTATGAGATATCTATTTGACCAAAATTATTGGTTGTAGTACAAAAAGAAAATACACAAACATATATTAATTAAAATGATGATATAATCAAAGTTGATGTGCAAATATCTTACTTTTTGAAAAAGAAATTCAAACATTTTATTAAAATTGATGTAATAGAATATTTAAATTGTTTATTTTAAAATAAAATTATTCAACTTAAGAATAATAATAAATCGAATTTTATATTATTAAAATTTCACCATATTTTATGAAATATAAACATAACGCATTTAAACCCAAATTAAATTTACAAATTTTTTTATTGAATACGAACACCTCTATATTGAATTGAAAAACAATAATTTTTTTTTTTATCTTATATAGTTAGCGATTCAAGATCCTTTCCATTTTCGTGTTTATAAATTTTTTAAATTTTAAAACGCACCGTCTGATATTAATAAAACATTCGCTGAAAAACACAAAATATAATATTTATACAAAGAAATTACAAATCCTAAATGCTATAATAATATTCATGGAATAAAATCAATGGTTACTGTTCTAACAGAGCGAACAACATAAACGTATATGTTTCTTGTTTGGGAATAAAGTGAACATGTTCCCGGAAGTGGGAGGATGAGAAATGAATGGTTACTGGTCTGTTCTCGTCCCAACCAGGATAGCCTACCATCCATGTTGCCAAACGGGGAAAATTGTTCTCGTGGGGCCCGCTCATTTAACCGCATCTCATTTTTTTCACGTATTTGACTTTTCTAACCCTGTTTGATTCTGTCTACACACATTACTTCACAATTTCAGTACTCTTTTTATCTTTGATAATTAATTATCTTTTCTAATAAGTTAATTTTAATTCGTAAATCGATTAAAACTAAATTTATATATTTTTTATCATTATGCTTAATTTATTTTATCAGTCAAGTGAATTATTTTTAATCAACCGTAATAAACATATATTTATATTTATCGCATTCATTTATTTCCAAATATTTTGGAAGGCTTTTTATTTATTATAATTACAAAAAAGAACATTATATAATAATATTGTTGAACTGCTATTCAGATTTTAATGCATGCCCACCAGCTAATTTCATGTCAAGCATGAAAAATTCAAATAATAAAAACATAAATTAACTTTTCAAAGTTAAATTTTGTGTTCGCATCTGCACCGCTCTATCTGGTCCAGGCCCATCTGCGGTCCATTATGTTGACTTTCACATCAAGATTGACCATTACCTTGCTGACTTTCGGTATCAATATTAAATAATTTATGGTCAGATCTCTGAATAAACAAATCAACGCCAAAATAATTTTATTAATTTTCATGAATTAAAAATAGACAATAATTTTTCAAAAACAATTTTAATATATAAATAAATAAAAAGAGAGAAAAGGTAGCGATTGGAAGTGGGGCCCACTGTGTCAAGGTCAGCGAATGTGTCCTCCTCGATTGCCAAATGCCTTAATTTCTTGACTCCTTCAATGCATTTATTTTTATTTCAACAACTAATTAATTGAATTAAAAAAAAAAGACATCGCTTTCACAAAAACATGCCAACCGTGTGCAAGTTTTTTATAATAATTATTTTAATTAATAATTATTTGAACCCTTGTTTAGATATTAATTTATTATAATCATTTGATAGTAAATTAAATATATTTTAATATTTAAGTTAATTCCATCAATTATTATAAATATAATAAACAAAATTATTTTATTTACTTTATTAAAATATTTAATAATAAACACAAATGTTTTCACATTATTAATATTTTTAGTGACAGATACTAAAACATTAAGACCTTATTTATTAGAGTAGTTGATCGTGATTGAGATTGCAATATATTTATATATATATGCGATTTTATTAGATATTTATAGACAAATTGAAAGTTTTAAAGCATATATAATTGTATAAACCGGAATTTATTAAAATTGAAGTGGATGGATAATGGAAAGCACATGCTTCATCTAAACTCGTCTTAATAAATCCCCTAACAACCATAAATTTGTTAATTCATTAATATTTTAAAGATATTATTCTTAAAAAAATATTTGTTTTAAAGATATTATCTTTAATGTCTCTAATTTGAATTTTATTCCAAATTTTAAGACTCTGATTAGAAGATGTAAATGACATAATTCATTATAATATATCAAAAATCAATGAATTAATATATAAAACTATCAAAAATATTTTGCTTAGGTTATATAAATCTTATTTTCTTATATAAAATCATTAAAAATATGTAATTCAGATTGACTTTTTTATAAAATGTTTGTGTAATAATAGTAAGAGGATATTTGCAAATCCACATTGATTATATATGTGTGTAAAAAATTAGAAAAGAAAACATAAAAAAATTTATTAGTAAATTTAAAGGAGTTGTATATAGTTTTGGGAATTATATTAATTGTAAGACGGTGGCCGTGAGGGCAAAACAAGAAGCTAAAACCTGTAGAGTGGGACCCACACTCTATTCCTGGTTTTTGCTTTCTACGGTCCAATGCGGCCAGTTGACCCCTTCCCTGAATGCCACGTGTAACACTACGCGAGGTCAACATGGGCATATTTCAACTTTTCTTCATTCATTTTTCTGAATAATATTCTAGAAAATTGAAAAAAGAAATGGGGCCCACCAGGACGGCGGAGGCAGTTGAGGTTCCCCCTCATGTATATATATACACATACCATCTTCTCCCCTTTCTCCAATCAAACATCTTTCCATTTCTCTCTGTCTTTCAATCCACCTTAATTACTCAGAACACAGTTTTGTCTGAACTGAAACCTGTTTCATTCTCTGATTAACCTTAAACATAAACAATGGTTCTGTCAAAGACGAGTTCTGAATCCGACGTTTCCGTCCATTCCACCTTTGCTTCTCGCTATGTCCGAACCTCACTTCCTCGGTACGTAATTCTTTTGTTTTCAATCTATGACTCCTCTGTCTGTGATTGTTTTTTCTTCTTAAATTTAATTTGGAGAATGAAATTTCGGGTGCAGGTTTAAGATGCCGGAGAACTCGATACCGAAAGAGGCTGCTTATCAGATAATAAACGACGAGTTGATGCTTGATGGAAACCCAAGGCTGAATCTGGCTTCCTTTGTCACCACCTGGATGGAGCCGGAGTGTGATAAGCTCATCATGGACGCCATTAATAAGAACTATGTTGATATGGACGAGTACCCCGTCACTACAGAGCTTCAGGTCTAATTTCTCTCTGTTTTGACATTCAAAATTGTGTTTTTAAGGGATTAAATTCAGTTTTCTGAAATTTTTAACCTATATATAAGATGGAAGATGATATAAGAGATGAACGTGTAACTTAAATCTGGTTTGGTGAAGAAATGATTTTACATTTTTTCGCACTTAGATTTAAATTTTAGTTTAAACATATGATTAATCAAGTAATTTCTTAACGGTTAACTAAATGATTTTTGCCTTAGTCTTTTTTACATATTACAGAGTCATTTTTTATTTTAAACTATCGTTCTTATTATATACTACGTTATATCAAAAATTTAATCCTTAATAAGCATCGTTTAGTAAAAAAAAAAAAAACAATTTGCCAAATTTAAGTAATAAAAAAATTAAAAATCTTGATACAAATCGAACAAAGGGAAATAAGATTTTATTTACATTTTTATGAATTAACCAGGCATTGAAATTTATGGATCAAGGGATTTATTAAAGAAATTGAGAAATTGATAATATGTAAAATTTGGAATCAAATATTATTTTTTGATAAGAAAAGTCCTAATATGCATAAGTTGATAATATGTACAGAATCGGTGTGTGAATATGATTGCTCATCTGTTCAACGCACCATTGGGAGAATCAGAGGCAGCCATTGGAGTAGGAACAGTGGGTTCATCAGAAGCCATCATGTTGGCTGGGTTAGCCTTCAAGCGCAAATGGCAGAACATGCGCAAGGCTCAGGGCAAACCCTATGACAAACCCAACATCGTCACTGGCGCCAATGTCCAGGTATATTATACTATATATAATATATATATATATATATATATATTTTATAGATTTAAAGTTGACGATGAAGAAGATGATGAAGTAAACTGAACCGGGGAAGATTGATATTCTGTGTGTGTATATATATAGGTTTGCTGGGAGAAATTTGCAAGATACTTTGAGGTGGAACTAAAGGAAGTTAAACTGAGTGAAGGTTACTACGTGATGGACCCAGTGAAGGCAGTGGAAATGGTAGATGAGAATACAATCTGTGTGGCCGCCATTTTGGGTTCAACTCTCAATGGAGAATTCGAAGATGTCAAACTCTTAAACGACCTGTTAATCGAAAAGAACAAACAAACTGGGTATGTAATAAATCAGATTAACTTCCATAATTATTGATGAATTAAGGTGGATCAATGAAATTAACTTGATTGAGTTTTGAATGCAGATGGGATACGCCTATCCATGTTGATGCAGCTAGTGGAGGGTTTATTGCGCCATTTTTGTACCCAGAGCTTGAATGGGACTTTCGTTTACCACTGGTTAAAAGTATTAATGTGAGTGGACATAAGTATGGATTGGTTTATGCTGGTATTGGGTGGGTTATCTGGAGAACCAAACAAGATTTGCCTGAAGAACTCATCTTCCACATCAACTACCTGGGTGCTGATCAACCTACTTTCACTCTCAATTTCTCCAAAGGTAATCTACATATCTCCTTAAATTTATAATCTTCCCTTGTTATACATGTAAATAATGTATGTAAGTCATGTTAACTTGCAGGTTCTAGCCAAGTAATTGCTCAGTATTACCAACTCATCCGATTGGGACACGAGGGGTACCGGAACGTGATGGAGAACTGCCATGAAAACGCCATGGTGTTGAAGGAAGGATTGGAGAAGACAGGGCGGTTCGACATTGTTTCTAAAGACCACGGAGTACCATTAGTGGCGTTCTCTCTCAAAGACAACAGTCGCCATGACGAGTTCGAGGTGGCCGAGATGCTCCGGAGGTTCGGTTGGATCGTGCCGGCTTACACCATGCCGGCCGACGCTCAGCACATCACCGTGCTTCGTGTTGTCATCCGAGAGGACTTTTCACGCACTCTCGCCGAGAGGTTGGTGACAGACATCGTAAAAGTGCTCCACGAGCTGGATACACTTCCGGCCAGGATTGGTCTGGCTCCAGTGTCGGGTGCAGCTGAAGAGATTGAGAAGAAGGCCCAAGAGAATGGAAAGATTAATGGCGTTGCCGTGGTGGTGAAGAAAACGCCCGAGCAGACTCAGAGGGAAATCACAGCTTACTGGAAGAAGTACGTGAATGATAGGAAAACTAACAAGAACAAGATCTGCTAGATCAATTTTCATACTGATTAAATCAATTGGTGTGGGTTACACTAAGGTCTTTTTTTTTTTTTCCCCTTTTGAGGAACGTTTAATTACGCTCTTCTAAAGTCGTGTCTTAAGAATTTTATTTTATTATTTTGGCAGTTAACTATAATTGTTATTGTGATATTGTCTTATGGGACAAGGGTAGACCGATGGCTTGGTGATGGAAATAATTGTCTAAGAAGTTTTCTTTTAATGAATTGAAACATGAAATATTTTTTGACAATTTGTTGACTTTCTTCTACTTTTTATTCAATTTGCAGTACATTTATCGATTAAGTTTCTTCAGTAAGTTTCGCTTTTCAGATTTCAGCATAAATATGCGTGTAGATTTGGGAACAGAATTATCTAAATTTGACTTTTATTCCGCATTTTCCGTTCAAAACTTTAATTTTCAAACATTCATATAAATAATAAAGAGAGCCAAAGTCCTACCCACTGAATGAAAAAAACAAATAATGCAAGTTGTGGTGAGCAAATTTTACTTCAAATCCTAACCGTCGGATGAAAAAAGACCCTCATCGTAAGTAGCGGAGATGATCTTCTGCATGCAATGATTCCCAATCCAAATCGGAAGAGGTACAAGTAGTAAAATTAGCAAACGCCTAACGTTCTGACGGCCACTTCTTTTTTAATTATTTTTTTCAATTACAGTGTTGAGTTCCCACGAAAATTTTCTACTTTCTTGTCAATTCCATAATTCAACAAACCACAAATAAATTTTAATTTTCAAACTTGAATCCCAAGCTCAAAGATATTTCCCGCTGTAAAAAGGAATTTCCTAATCAAATCAGCTAAAAGAAATAACAGATACTTTCTGCAATTAACATGGGTTGTGAATTTGCAGAACCACTCTGTTTAATGAGAATGAGGGCAATGAAAATCCATTCTGATTATATGGAGAAAAATGAAAGCAATATATATCTTAATAACCTTCCCCTGCATAAATATCAAACCGTCCTTCTCTCTTCCTTTTTTTTTTTATTTTTTTATTTTTTTATTTGCTCCTTTAATTGCAAAGTCGCCTAAATATGATCTGCTTTATTATTTATTATCTGCCTCCATTTCAGCTTCTAAACGTGCATTCTCCTTTTTGAAGAATTCAAATTCTTGCATTAGTTTGGTCAGTTTTGAGACATTGTCCTCCTTAATATGTGTTGGGACTTTTTCTTCGTAGCCAGATGCATTCATTATCTTCTGCAACTTCTCTTGTTGCCTGTTCAAAAAGTAAACTCAAGTCAAGGATCAAAAGGAGAAAACAAGTGTAGTGATTTATAAGTATATGTATATTTATGTTCTGACAAAAGCATCACAAATCCATACTTGTGAGTGACTGAAAAAAATTTATGGACCTAAAGATAAAAAGCCTTTTCAAGAACTAACTAAAACCAAAAAAGCGATGCAACCATTAGAAACCAAGAACAAAGATGAGTAAAACTATCCAAGCAAACTTACTTTTGTATCTCATCCATCTTATTCCTGATTTTTTCACGTTCTGCTTCTGCATTGAGACTTCCTTGAACTTCGATATAAACTTTAAGGTTTTCATTAACAGTCTCGACTGCACATCCAGCAGGAACAGCATCTTTTCCACTCAATAAAACCTGTAGAGTGTCAAAGTGAAGACTCTGATTTTAATAGAATGATAAAGAAACAATATCAGTCAATGAGCACGATCCTCAATCTCACAGCTCAAAAGGAGACAAAAAAGATATCTCTCTTGCACAGAAACCTTCAAATGCGTGTCACATTTTTCTAGATATTGGATGAAAACCATATAAAAAACTTTGAGATGATTGTTACTACTTTTTCTATAATATTGGTTGAAAACTATATCTAAAAAAAGTGCTTAGATCCAAGTTTGCTAACAGAAAGTGGATAGGGAAATCCAGAATATGAATAGTAGATGAAAACCGTATATACACATATAAATGAAACTAGAACAAGAACATTGGACAACACCATATAAATATATATAGAGACATAGATATATATACCCAAGGCCTAACGGGTATAAATTCCAAAATCCACTAAATAGCATATCTATGTAATATACCTTCAAGTTTGATAGGGTTGCAAGGGTTACAATCTCCAATTCATGGGTTTTGATAGTTTCTGCTACTGCATCAGTCTCACAATATGCAAAAGCAGGTAGCCTGAAAAAGGAAAAAGCATGTAGACATCAATGGCCTTCAGACAAAAGTCTAGCTTCAATATTCAAATCTTAAACAAATTGATGTGAATCTAACCACCAAAATGTCATATGTAGGTATATCTATCCTGACTGAATCTAGAAATTTAGGAAACGAAAGATTGCCTCTTAAAGGAGTACTCCACGGTCAACATCCAAAAAGTTGTTTTAACAATTCAGGCATCAAAGACAGTGGATTGCCACAAATCTTAGCATTAGGATTTGACACTTTAACACCCAGCATGGAAAGCAAAACTAAAATAGTTTTTAATTTGAAATCAAGCAGTGCGCTCTTTTTTTTGTTATTCCAGAAGCAAAAAGAATTACAACAAAGTGATACAGAATGGGTTATTATGCCTAAATAGACTGTAAGTTATAATTCTTTCAAATGTTAAAATATTATATTATTTAGGAGTTTATATTATTTAAGAGCATTATTATAGTTTTAGTAACTTAAAATTTTTATTCTTATTAGTATTTTTTTATTTATATTAAGATCAATATTTCTAATATTTTTAGGATTACTTTTTTTTATTATTAGGATTAGTATTTTTCATTTACTAGTTTTCTATTCTCATTAGTAATTCTATTCAGGAAAAATTGCTTAGAGATTATAAGTAGTTTGTAATTTTATTTATTGGAGCATTCAGTTACTCTATATTAAGAGTTCCTCAGTTTTCTGATTGTATGATGCCATCAAATTCTTAAGTGTAATGTTTAAGATTTCTTAAATGTGATATCTAAGAAACTCTATCTATGAAGTCTAGTTTGTTATCCCTAAATCCTAATTGGACAAATCAATTATATTTGTCCTACATCAATTTGGTAATGGAGCTAAAAGAATCCTACTCTCAAATTCTAAAAGTTCGACACCCAAATAGCCTCAAACCCATATGGAAAAAACAATCGCAAAAGAAAAAAGAGAAAAAACCTAAAACAGCCTCCATCACCGTTCACCAACCACCTACTGGGAGTGGTTGACACTGCTACCAGCACCAGCTCTAAAAGGTCCCACTCGACCAACCCATGACGCTGTGCTGGAAACAGCCACACTTGCCCGGGCAAGCTCACACAGCCACTGCCTTTCGCGAATCCAGATTTCTAAGCTGTTGCTTCCTAATTGGCCTCCAATATGAGACCAACACCTCTGGTTGAGCCAACTGCCAAACAGACACCGTCATCTAGTAACTGACAGCCAGCGCGTGGACCCCATGTGTGCGCACCCATGAATGGACCTTTTTGTATCGTGCTCTATTTTGACTTTTTGGATTGGGTTTGCCAGATTGGTTCATCTAGACTGGTTTATCCCCTCTTAGATTGGTTTTCAACAGCTCAAAGAATATTATCTATTCTTCTTATTTTGCAGTGTCTTCTGCAAAACTGTGATTGAAAAAGCTTGAAGCATGTAGAATTATGAGGAAGAGAATGAGTTTTCACTCAAAGATATTAGGATTGACGAGTCTTTCCCGACTATAGTTAAGCACAATTAAGCAATTAACATAGAAAAAATCCAAAGTATTCTCCAATTTTTTGAACTATAGGCCCCTGTGAAAGTAAGTATAAGAAACTTGTCATTCACAAGGAATGTTGCAGAAATTTTATTTCAATATCTACTGTTGAATGACTCAATCTTTGGACGCAACCGCATCTCCAACCATACAGACTAACATGGATGGATAAACTGAGCATTTAGTAACTCAACAAAGTCTTATTTGTATTCTTCAGGGTACCTCTAGCGATCCAATCTTGTATGATGTAATTTCTATGATATTCAAAAATATTCTTCTAAGTCAACCTTGGCTTTATGATTGAAATGCTCAATATAACAACACTTATCATTTTGTGCATGATGTAAAAGATATAGGTTTAAAGTATTCAACTAATAGAAGGGATGAATAAATATAGACGTCAAAAAACATTTACAGTCAGTGAAAAAGAAAAAGAGAAGGAGCCAGTTGAAGTTGAGAAATGAAAGGAACTGTCGTGTCTTTCTACGACTAAAGATACTGAGGTTATTCGAGATCTTTTACTACCTATGGAGAGTCCTGTGAAAGTTTAGTTTAAAGAGGAACCAAAGCCAATAAATGAGAGTAATGATGCTGAGCTCCAAGATGAAGTACAAGTCCAAACTGGTCACTATTTTGACTTCATTCTCCCACTAGAATTTCACACTCATCAACAATCAAGTCTTTCTATTATGTTTGCTATTAAAGAAAATGATTGTGCACAGAGTTTGTTAAATTTCCATAAGGAAGCTCAAACAGCGAGGTTTTTCAGTGTTCACCACTTCAAAACTCGTGGCTGAATTCTCTTCAACCAGGGTATAATGATGCAAAATGAGCTATACCTAAATAGATTTGAGGTTATAATTTTTCAAATGTAGAACTATTATATCATTTAGGAGACTATATTATTGAAGAGTATTATTATAGTTTTAATAACTTAGGATTTTTTTGTTCTTATTAGTATTTTCCTATTGTATTAGGATCAGTATTCCTAATATTATTAATATTAGTTTCTTATTCTTATTAGAATTAGTACTTCCTATTCTTATTAGTATTAGGTTCTTATCCTTATTTAAATTAGTACTCCTAATTCTACTCATTTATTATTTCTTATTATAACTCTATTTAAGAAAGTTGCTTAGAGATTATAGATGGCTTATAATTTCATTTATTGGAACCTTCAGCTGTTCAATAATATTTTAAGAGTTTCTCAAATTTCTGGTTGTGTGATGCAACTAAACCTTTAAATATGATGCTTAAGACTTAAATCCAATGAATACAAAATCCTAGCTGTGACATCTAGGTTTTTATCCCTAAATCCCTAATTGGACAAATTAATCCTATTTGTCCTACATCACAAAGTCATTACCAAAAAATGCCTCAAGTTTGTTTAATAGTACTTAAATGGCTTCACGGTTTACCTTTCATTTTTCTGCTTTTCAAGTTGCTCTGCCCTGAGTGACCTGAGACATTTCACAGTTGATAAAACGACATCCATTTCGTATTCCACCTTTTCATCAATCCAGCACTGCTTGGGGAAAAGAAAATACAACAGTAAGAGGATAATAGACAATTTCAATAAATATAATATCTCTGGCCCCTTCGAAAATCATAGTTATTTTCAGGATCCTACTCCATAGTAACTATTGCATAGTGGTTCTTCAACTGGCTAGAATGGTAGCCATAACTTAAGAAATATGAACTTACCTCTACCACTGATGGATACTCGGAGATCATAATAGAATCTTTCCGTTCAGAGTCTTGAGCACAGGGTAGGCGCTGCCACAATTCTTCAGTTACAAATGGCATAAATGGATGAAGCAACCTCAAACCATTTTCTAAGCACACCCAAAGAGCATCTTGTGCAAACTTCCTATGTGATGCAAATGCTGACTTATCACCAGCAAAGTAAGGCTTGATTGCTTCAATAAAAACATCACAAAACTGGTACTGCCACCATGAATACACCGCATTGCATGCATCTGAGAACTCATAATCATTTAATGATGCTACAGTCATTGAGATTGCCTTGTTAAGCATGGCAAGTATCCATTTGCAACTGAAAGGCATTCTTTCAGGATTTACTATCAATGGAGGAACATAATCATCTCCAAGTTTGGTCATTGCAAATCGGACAGCATTCCACAGTTTGTTACACCATTGCCGATACCCAACAACTCTTTGTATATCCAAATTAATTTTGTCAGACTGGGAAGAGAAGGTAACGAAAGAATATTCAGTGATACTGGTGAGCAGTTACGAATGCCAAGATTGTGACGTGTAGAATTAAAAAGTAACTGAACAAATATCATATAGAAATCCAAATATACCTGAGCTGTGTATGAGACAAGCGCAAATCGGAGAGCATCAGCCCCACATTCAGCGATACCATTAGGAAAATCTTTCACCTGTCCCTCTTTCGCAACAACAAGCTCTTTAGGATCCAAATTACCCTCTTCCAACCTCTTATGAAGACCTTCAAGGGTTATACCATTTATTACTTCAAGGGGATCAATTACATTTCCCAAAGACTTTGACATCTTCCGCCCATGTGCATCACGTACCATTGGATGCAGGTAAACCTGGATGACGTAAAATCATTGATTGTTAATGTACTTAAAACAACTGGCATCCCAGGACAAAAAAGCATAACATATTTCTTCAGAGATTGAAGGAAAGATATCGCACCCACCTTTCCAAATGGTACATCGCCTCCCAATTGAATTCCTAACATCACCATTCGAGCAACCCAGAAAAAGAGAATGTCATGTCCAGTTTCAAGAACAGATGTTGGATAAAATGCTTTAAAGTCATCTGTATGGTCTGGCCAACCTAATACAGACAATGGAAAGAGACCAGAAGAAAACCAAGTGTCAAGCACATCAGGATCTTGATGCAACTCAAACTTCTTTCCAACAAATTTCTTGCTAGCCTCTTCTAAAGCCTCCGACTCATTTCCAGCAACTATCCAATGGTCACTGTATGCACCCAGTTCCTTCAATTCATCATCATCCAAGGTAGCATACCATGCAGGAATCCGATGGCCCCACCAAAGTTGCCTTGAGATGCACCAATCCCGTATATTTTCAAGCCATCTGCAATTTTGAACACATTATTCATTCAATCCTAGTTGTGATACAGCTATATCAAAAAGGAAATATAGACTTCCACAAAAAAAAATAATAGACACAAGTTAGACCTTGGATACCCAAATACCCAATAATCTACCAAAGTACATGAAAAATAGGCTCCAGATTAGTTTGGTCGAGGCACACGGTATAGCAAGGATGTAATTGGTGGGGGTTTTTTTATATATGCCATCTGATGGTACCATTAAGAATAACTCCCAGTTGAAGTAGAGCAAAGGGCACAATACAGAAAATGTATTTCATCCACCTAAATACTTCTATATATTTTTATTCACAAGGTTTGTGCATTTAAATTTTTGGGAGAATCCCGGGTTTGTCATCTAATGTAAAATGTATGTGAAACAGACATGCTAAAAATATCCCCACAATAACCACGCAATGCAGGAAAAGAAAAACCATGCAACAGAATGGTATCTTGATATCTATCTCTATTATTATTACTCAGTGAGATAACATGAGAAAACCTTTTCCATTCTGCAGCATACTGTCTAGGAATGAATTCGAGTTTTCTGTTTTCAACATCCATTGCTGCATCAAGAGCCTGCTTTCCCATAGTGTTACAATTGACAAACCATTGAGGTTTTATCATTGGTTCAACAACATCATTGCTCCTTGAACAAAGCCCAAGCCGCATCTCATTGTTCTTTGCACCTCTATACAGGCCCTAATCATAAGAGGGCAATTAATTACTGCACTTTCAACATCATATGCAGGTAAAATAGAGAATAACATAAAGGCAATCATATACAAGATAATACGTGCACATTCCTTGACATGTTTGGCAATTAGTTAAGAGCTTATAAGATATGTAACTGATAAACTCTTACCAACAACATTTCTCAAATGTTGGGAGGTCTAGAAAGTTCGGGAAGTTTCTAAAATAAGCTACTTTTAGCAAAGTGATTATCTATATAGCCTCAAACTAATATTACTTACAAAATTGTACAAGTAGATAGTTGAAATCATTTATTAAAAAAATCCACGATGAGGACCAATTAACATGTCAAAGAAGGCATGACAACAGACTATATCTCCACGATGAGGACTAATTATACATCATATTGAGTGGCAGTTCTACCTTTTTGTGCAGCGCTTCAAGCACAGCCTCACGAGCTGCAAAACGTGGCATTCCAGCAAACTCCGAACCACCATTGCTATTTATTTTGCCATCATCAGTGAAAATATTGATAAATTCAAGATTATGACGCTTGCCAACCTCAAAATCATTTGGATCATGAGCTGGAGTGATCTGCAGGAGTAAGAAAAGAAACATTGAAGAATAATGACAAATAGAACTGTACACATAAAATTTCAGCATTCTAAGATCTAAAAACAAAATCTTACCTTTACAGCACCAGTACCAAATTTAGGATCAACGAGCATTGCATCACAAACTATTGGAAGTTTTCTTCCATTAAATGGATGAATGGCAAATTTGCCATGCAGATGACTGTACCTTGCGTCATCGGGGTGAATGGCAATGGCAGTGTCACCAAGCATTGTCTCCACCCTAGTAGTGGCAACGACAATCTCACCCAAGCCTCCCTCCAGAGGGTAAGCAAATGAAGTTATAACACCGAACTCCACTGGCTTTTCATAGCCAGGAACTTTTAACAGTGTCCTCTCCTTGATGTCTGTATAATCAACCTATGAACACCAAGCAAATTCCAGATAAGTACGAAACATTCCAGTAACTAAACAGCCCAAAGAGAGCCTCACCTCAATATCAGATATTGCTGTTCGTAGGACACAATCCCAATTTACTAGGCGAATGTCTCTGCAAAATGCATTACAACAACTTCAAAAAAGGATTCCTATCAAACTAAAGAAGACAGCCAACAGAAATTTAACCTATTCTTTTCTAACAAGCAAAAGAAAAAACACTGCTAAACCCTGTAGCAAGAAACCTATACACTCAATATTTTCCAGGAAGCATTAAACTAAAAATTTACACATGAAACATCAGTTCTCCAAAATTAACATTTATTACCATCACTGTAAAACTTGCCAGAACTTCTGTTTATTAAATAAGAAATATTATTGGGAAGGGAAAACTGAATAAAGAAGTAGCTAGAGAGGATAAGATATCATCAAAATTTATCCCAAAAATAAGATATCATCAAAATAATTTATAAAATACATCCTAGCCATAATACGATAAAAGTTTATAAATACCTAAAAAGAAAAAACAACAGAACCAGCAGTAGCAACAATTAGTGAGAAAGAAAGCCAAGTTCCTATAATCTTTTAGACTTTGCTTGCACATGACACAATATTTAGTTTATTACTGGAACATCCGTATCATAGGCCTTTCATATACTACCAAAAAATAGTGAGTATCACTTTTTAGATAATGGTAAATGTCATAATTACTCTTTCACGTTCTCGAGGGATGTTTTATTTATACAAAGTTTGCATTAATCAAACTTTCTATCAGATTTAGTTAATGGCTTAAGCCTTGAACAGGCAATTCTGCAAAGACATGCTCCCAAATCTGAATACTCTCAAAATTCTGCATTTCCTACACAAAGATGACAGTCACCAAGAAATAAGAAGCTACATTAAGCATACCTATAGATAAGACCTTCCTTGTAGAGCCGAACAAAAGCTTCAGATACAGCCTTTGATCTCTTCTCATCCATTGTAAAGCACTACAAATTTAAGGAAGAAGGGGAGATGTTGACAATGACAAGATATATGTGAAAATACACTGTATATAAATCTAGTAAAAGCACAACTAAAGAGTATAAGGTTAAAGCCTTGAACTTCTTGAGAAAAGTTTCTACCTCACGCGACCAATCAAGAGAAGCACCCAAACAACGCAGCTGTTTTAGTATTGTACCTCCATATTCGTGCTTCCACTTCCAGACCTTTTCCACAGCACAAAAAGTAGAGGAAAATTTTATTTTTGGTTCCTTTTTTTTTTTTGTGGGGAAGGGCGGGGGGAGGGGTACGGAGGTGCTAACAAGCTCAATATGTAATATTATTCTTCAAACTTACTTCATCTACAAATAATTCGCGACCAACATCATGCCTGGTTAAGTTCCTCTCACGCATAAGTTTTTTCTCCACAACAACCTATAAAATAGCATACATAGAGATTCCTTTCAGTTTCTGAAGTAAGCATTGCACGTCAGAACTTACATGACCACTAGTACAAACACAGAAAAACACATGCAGGCAAATTTCATTCCGAAGAAAAATAAGTTAACATGAGGAGCATATAAATAGTACAACCATATTAAGAGCCTTTTGCTTCACGATAAAGGACGTTTTTTTCGTTTAAATACGATAAAGGACTTGTCTGAAATATTTTCTAATGCCTTTTTGGATTGCTTTCAGGAGACATATGTCCATGAAAACACAACATCAAGTTCTAGACCTACATTTAAAGCTCAAGAAATTACAGATATGCAGTTTGCCTGCACAGAAAGAATGGCACAGACACGTAACAAACACAGTCAATGGCACTAAGCATAATCAATGGCAACAAATAAAAATGACTACATGTGCATGCAAGATCAGGCATGTGACGAATTTAAATTTATTTTCTATTCACGAATTCAACAACTAAACAGTTGAAAAGAAACTAACCTGTGTGGCTATCCCAGCATGATCCACACCAGGGACCCATAATGTATTATATCCAGACATTCTCCTCCAGCGAATGATTGTATCCTGCATTCAATAAATTAAAGATTACCAGGATCCAGCATAGAAGTCCAAAAAAAGAACAGACTTAATAAAATTTCCTACTACCCACCTCTATGGCAGTTGTTAGCGCATGGCCTATGTGGAGGGCCCCTGTCACGTTTGGAGGGGGAAGAACCTGTAGATTGATGTAGAAATTTAAGATAATCGTCTGAAAAAATGTTGGCTGAAGTTTCTAAGTCAAAGAAACATTTGTAACTTTCTTTTTTTTTTTGCTTCCAAAAGGGCATACTCAACACAGCACTAATTTCTATCGATGGCACTAATTCAGCCACCATTTAACAAGAAATTTAATCATTATATGACAATGCCAGAAAACTGTATTTGAGTATCAAGCTTTATGCAATTTTATACTGGCTTGGTATCCAGGATGGACATTAAGGATCAAGAATAAATAAGGGAAACCCCAAATTTCCATCCATGAAGAAGAATATAAAAGAAAAGTGAATGGAATTGAATGTTCACCATATAAATCTATTATTTTTAGAAACTGCTTGCAATTGCAATCACAAATGTTATTATGGTAAAATGAGAAACTTACAATCACGAATGGTGGCTTGGAACTGCTTGCATCTGCGCTGAAAAAGCCTTTGTTCTCCCACCACGAGTACCATCTAAGACCAACCCCCAGAAGGATAAAGATCAAGCCCAATCAATCCCCCCCAACCCCACACAAAAGAAGTTTCTTAACTAAAAGTACTCATGCTGCAAAAGAAAAGAACATAACGCATTTTCACACTTACGATTTCTCTACTGCAGTAGGACTGTATTGTTTTGCCATTTGGATTGAAAGCCTCTTCTTCTCACCTAATGGAGTCTCTGGATCTATAAAATCCTCAGGGTTTCCTTCATCTCCTCCTCGCTTTGCATTCTTCTTTGCACTTTTTTTAGGGGCATTCACACCATCCTGCACTTGTTGTGCCTTAATAAAAAAAAATTAATATATATAAGGTGACATCAACATGTGCAATAATAAAGTAGGAGCCAAATGATTCATATTTTTGCAGTGGCCAACCACCTTCACCAACCCTCTTGTAGAGGGTTTGGGCATTGGACAGTAGTGGTTTGAGCTATGTGCTCACTGAGCCTTGAGAGCCAAAAAAGAATAAAAAAACATATCCTTAAAGTGCACAAGGCGCAGAATCTAATACATGTCTCACATAACAACCTTAATCTTAGCTTGCAGTGCTTTTTCCTGAGCTTTAAGCTTCTTCAATTCCTTCTCCTTCGCCTATCAGAAGAAAAAACAAGTCACATGAAAAGTCAACTAAAGCAGAAATTTTTCATTTAGAGAAGTAGATAAAGCCAAGTAGTTTAACAAACTTACATAAACATATAATAAAACTAAGCAGAGACATCTACTTAAGGGTTCCTAAATAAGCACCAAATGTTACGAGAGCGGGATACATACAGGTTCAGGGAGCAATGTCAGATATTATACCAAATAATAAAAATGGCAGCTTTAGTAGAGTCTAGGCCTGATTACGGAGATAATAAACTTGGGAAAACCTTACAGAATTAAAAGTCAAAATGAAGAAGATACCACTTAAAAAGATAATAACAAAGATCAAAGCATCAGTCATAAGATAGAAGGCAAATATTTCTCGGTTCTTACATCACTTGAGAGAACAGAACTAGCATACTTGCATCCATATACGATATGTAAAAGGCCTAAGACTAGTATCTTACAATTTTTTGCTTTATATGTTGAAGAGAGTGATTTTGGGGACACATGGGTCCACGAATTGATGTTTGCATCTCATCTCCCTCCTTTATTGTTGTTCTTAGCAAGTGGCCTTCAGAGTTCTCCAAAGTCTCTAGAGTTTCTGCAGGGGACTCTATTCCCCTCTCCATTTTATATTGTTATGGAGAGCCTTAACTACTTGCTGGGGCTAAGGATCTCAGGTTGTTTCAGGAGTTGGTTGTTGACCACAGGGAGATGAGTGAGGAGGTGCCTCACCTACTTTTTGCTGACGCTAGACTCTTGTTTTCCTTACCCAATAAGGAATTCCTCCTGAATATCACATATACTCCTTTGTTCCAGTTTGCCCTGTAGTTGAAGATTGATTTGGCCTATTACGAGTTGGTTCAACTCAGGAAAGGGATGAACATGAAGCTCTTCACTAGTACTATGAGGTGTGAGGTCACATACCTACCAATAAAGTAATTGGGCTTCCTCAGGGAGAAAGATTAAAATCAAGGGTCTGGAACCTGGCAATTACTTGTTTTGTAAGAAGCTAGGTGGGTGGAAATTGTTTTTGTATCTAAAGAGGGTAGACTCACCCTCAATAGCTGCACTTTCTCAAATCTGCCTATTTACTTTTTTCCTTTGTTCTCTACATGGCCAATGTGGCTACGGAGCTTGAGGCCCTTTAATGCCATTTCCTATGGGGTGTTTTTTTTTCTTTGAAATAATTTTCTAAGGGGTGTTTTAGGGGGGGAAAAAAGCTTGGGACGCAATGAAACAAACCTCTTTATCTTGAGGGTCTTAGAATTAGATTGTGGTTCCATTCAACAATGCACTTCTTGAGAAGTAATCATGAAGATCAATGAAAAAAAGGAAAAAAGAAAAACAAGAAAGTGGATAGTTACTGGTGGAAGGTGATTACAGACAAATTTTGGTGAACACAAGTGTTGGAGAAATAACTAGTCTAGACAACTACATGGGCGGGTCTCCGGAAGGGTGTCAAGCTGCTCCGAATGTTCTTTAAATGTATCTAGATGAGGATCATGTTTGAAAAAAAGGTAAGGGTTTGCAAAGATGAGCGGCGCAACGAGGGGATCTTGACAAACGATTCCTCAAGGTGTTCTCTTCGTGCAAAAGAAAGAAGCCAATGTTGCATGATCTCTATTTTGTCACAAATAAGCTTGTCCTATTGGAGCTGGCTCTTGTTAGAAATCTAAATGACTGAGAGGAAGATGAATATGTTAATTATATTTTCCATGTAATGAGATTGAAGTTCCTGGGTGGAATCTGGCACAAATAGCATATTCTCAGCAGCATCTTTCTATATACACCTTGCTCATTCCCCCTCTACCCAAAGCATTTCCACTAGAAAGCTCATATAGCGTATTATTACAACCCTAAGGAAATGTTTTTCTTTTTCCTGAAGAGGCAGATAACTTGAAAAGAGGGGGTTAGATTTTGGCCAAAAGGTGCTATCTCTGCAAAACAGCAGCTATACCTTGGAACAATCTTGTTGTGGCTACCTTTCATTTTTCTCTTTGGTTCGTGGCACTTGATTTCATCAATTTGAGTTGCATGATAGCTAACTCGACTACCGACGAGATCCGATTTCTGCATTGTATCTCGGGTGATAAAAGAAGGAAAAAGCTTATTTCTCTTATTCCTCCAGCTACTTTATGGATTATTTGGAAATATAGGAACATGAGAGCTTTTGAGGATACAATTTGTTCTTTCGATATGCTTAAAGACGTGGTTTCTGATCCTATGGTTCGTTATCAAGAATTATCCTATTAACAGTGATGAAGCTCATTGATTTTCTTTGTAACGTAAATCTCATTTTGTCCATGAGGTAGCACCATGTCGGTGCCTTGTTGATATACAATCTTTCTTTTCCTCAATAGAAAAAACTTGCATTTAAACACCAGATAAACTTGGTGACCAAGCACGCTAATGGCAACTGCATAAAAGTTAATAAACAAAGCAGACCTTTTCTTCCTTTTTCTTCTTTCTCTCAAGATCCTCTTCAGTCTCAGGTTTCTTCTCTGGCTGCAACTGTAATGTGAAAAAGCGTATATAAAATGAATAAAATTTAACAGTTCAAAACTTTTCCAAAGAAGACAGCTATAAAGTGAATTTGCATAAAATCAAAATATACTATTTTAACATGAGATATAATAGAAAACTTTACATACCATAATTCTTGTTCCGTGCAATGAACGCGAAACTTGACAAAGCTGGCGGGCACAGAAAGATGCTCTAGAGAAGAGAGTAATACCCGTACTTCGCTTAAAGAAGGCACATAAAAGAGAAAGGCCAGCTTTATGGAAACAGAATATTAGTTTGCTATAAATTATTTATAATAAACTGCATAACTTCTTGGATAATATCACAATATGCTTTTAAGTTTGATTGGCAAATACCATCAATGAACACAAATGCTGGGAAAAAAAGGATCACAAGCATCAATAAAACAAATAAATTGTACTTATTATGGTCTGCAGCATGAAAATCAGGAACTAAGATTTGAATATCATTAAGCACTTAAATCAAAAAATAAGATAATAAAGAAAAAGAATTAATTAGAATGTTGACATTGTTCAAAACACAGAAGAAATAGAAAATATAGGTATAAAGTCACATATGATTCAGGATGATTCTTATAAAAAAGACATGATTCAGGATGGTGAGAAATGCTGAACCAGAGGGCCTGATGGTAGCTGCCATAGAAACAATAACTGAAAAGAGAGTTACTGAAAAGTAGGAACCTTTGAGAATTAAGGCACAACAAAATCAGATTGCACTCAGAAACTTGTTCGCTGGCCAGAAACAGTGGCACGCAATTGAGGAAAAAATGATGGCAGCAGCCAAAGAAGAAGTAGAGCCAAGGATGGAGACGGCTGCGCTGCTGGAGTTGAGTATTTTCCCTCGAGGTTCTCTGGTGTTAAAATGCTTTCCCTAAATTAAATTGGTACGCTGGGCCTGTCTTTTATTTCATGGGTTTTCTCAATAAAAAATGAAATTTTTTTCCTAATCAGAACAACAGTTTTCTTTTCCTTTTCCTTTTTTTTTTTTTCTCTCTGACAGGATCGTGCAATTACAAGCAAGAATGAAAAGTATATCTATTGTTATAACTTGCAAATTATTAAGCAAAATACTGAATCAAATCCATGAACAAATGAATAACGTAGACCCAGGAAAAGGTTAACACAACCTGTCATGTAGTAGCAACCAGAAACCAGCCGTATTAAAGTCACTGAAGCAGAAATCAAAGCATATACAGATTTCACAAGAATATAAAATCTAGGCAGGATAGACAGTCACCTGCAAAGGTCACAGATGTTCCACGAATAAGCTCGCACCCAGCGAAGATTGAGTTCAGTGGCAATGGGAACTCCCTCTGTCGCCGGCGCGAGGATGCAAGAGTATGCTGTTGAGACGAACTGAAATTTAAGAAACGAGCGGATTAATCAGTAATGATGACAGCGTCCTTCGAGGCCAAGACGTGCAGCTAGCTTGCCGAAACTCCAAATGCCTGAAGAGGGAGACAGCAAAGAGAAGAGAGCATGGGGATGTAAACAGAAAAGATTGAGTGGAGAAGGAGCTGTAGTTGACGGAGTCGATGATAGCAGAGGTTTCGGCGGTTAAAATGATTTAGGGTTTTGTTGATGAGGAAGACGGCTCTGGTCGCGAGCGCACAATGGAGAGGAGAGGATCAAGTGGAAGGTGCCTGAGTACCCTGTTTTGGAAGGGAGAAGGGAAATGATGGCTGCAGTCGGGTACGGGGCGGGTACGCTACCCGATTCGTTCAATAAATTAATTACTTGTAGAGCTGGAAGCTATTTGATTAAAATTTAAATTAAATTATCAAAACAATTTGTGTGCGATCAATGTTGCATAATTTTCATACTTCTGACTGATTTATTTTATTCTTTATAGTTTTTTAAATGTTTATGTATGATTTAATATACTTTTATAATCCATATATAACATTAAAAATTATCTTTAATAGATTTACTAAAAGTTATATATATATATATATATTTTTGCATGACATATTTACATGTTTATAGGATTTACGATTTCGAAATTATTCTACGTTCTGCTAAGTTGCATATATAATTTGCTTATTTTGAACTTTTGGACAGGTTTAGTTATTAATTCCTTTTTTCTGAAAAATAGCAAAATTTTATCATATGGTTTAAATATTACATAAAGCAAATAACGGATGATTATACTTAAGCATAATATTCCATTTACTTAAACAAAAAGTTACAGAATTATCTTAACAAGTATTATTTTTAACTTCACACTATTATTTTATTTAAACAGTTAATAAAAAAAACACCAACGCGTACAATTGTCGTGCAGTCTTAAACTAGACAAAATTTAATTCAAAAATTAGTAGAATTTCTAGTTGCATCAGTTTTAAAATCAGTAATTTTTTAATTAAACAATTTTTAATTTAAAACATTTGATTTCATAGACTGTCTAATTGTAATTGCAAGGTCTAGTGTAATTTTTACTGAAATATATAGTTGAAATTTTTAATTGGAAAATTTAGTTTTGAGTAGAATTTTAAATTTATGGGAATGAGGCCCAAAGATTAATAGGCCTTAGCCTTTCATTAAATCCTTAGAAAAATCATAAACCCTCGGCCCAAAACTTGAATTCCAGTTTAAAATTACCTAAAGCCCAAGTAAGATGGTCAGTTTGCTGGTTCTGCTTCTTTTCTTTACCTCCATGTATTTTTGTGTTTTTCTGGGAAATAAACAAGAGAAGAAGAGGTCACGGTTTGGAACATTTTTGTGACAAAAAATGGAAGTCTTTAATTACCTTGTTTCATGGGTTGTTGTTTGGATGATCTTATCGAATTCTTTTTATTCGTTAGAGCCTTGATTATGGCATGTTTGGTATTAGAAAAACAATGCCTTGATTATGGCATTTTTTTTTTTTTTTTTTTTCACGAAGAAAATTTAAATTTTTATTTATTTTACTGATTCAAAAATTAATTTACCTCTAAATCAAATTTTTTAATAATAATTATTATTATTTAAAAGATAAATATGAACTAAATTTCTTAAAATATAAATTCACACTAATTATATTATATTTAAAAAATAAACATAAGTTAAATCTAATTAGAAGATAAATTCTGTTTGAATTCAAACTAATAAATTATAATTTATATATTATTCTTCAACATCATGAACATACTTTCGTGCAAATGAAAAACTAATGCCTTCGATAATATTTATGCTTATGAAATATTTGTTTGAATGCCCGAGAGGAAGATGTAGAACTCGTGCGATGAAGCTTAATTTTTTCTAATCTTTCACAAAACTAAAGTGAATAAAAACGTTCTCTCAAATACTCTGATAGCATAAGTGGATGATATTTTTCGTGGTAATATGATTATTTTCCCTGACATGATCCTTTTTTCATTCAATAAACACATAATTAGTTTTTTATCGAGCATACCTTTAACATAGAATAGGTGAGGTTTGTGAATCTTCCAAAGACATTCCTCGTCGAATATTCCCTCAAAATGACTAAATTTGTCTTCCAGAGATAGTCAACAGCATTCTTGTTTAGGATTTGAGTTTAAGTTCTTGCATAAACTTATATGATAACCCATTTAAATCTCAAGCCGATTCTTACATAGATTGAAGATAGATTTAATAATTTTATCTTCAAATTTTTTCTAACTTGAGAATCACATTAAGATTTATCCATATTTTGTTATGATGGATTTAACAAGCTATTAGTGAAATATTTAGTTTAGATCATATTAGGATTTATCCATACTGATTTACTAGTAATTGTAGCTCCTAAAGTTGTTTGTTAATGAGTGATATAGATAGGGATGTTCACTAGAGTGGATTACTAATTAACTCCGTATCGATATCTATTTAACAATCGTCTCGTCTCGTAAATGAGTATATTTTTTTTCTAGTTATAGTTTCTATAGTTGTATATTTGCACAAATTTCAATTCGATATTCATTATACCATAAAAAAATAACATGTCCATTTGAATGAAATAAAAAATTTAAAATTTATGTGAAATCTTGATAATGCATATATCATATCATAGTGGATAGAATAATGTAATTTGCAAGCATTCCCGGCTGAAATCTTTCATAAGTCAGACGTTCACACCACCTTTTCTCTTTTCTTATTCTTCTTTTACTCCATGTCCAAACCCAACAATGGAAAAAAAAAAGCCCAATCGTATAAAAATTCCAGAAAAAACAGAAGGAAGAACTGAATATAAGCCAATTAATTTTATTATAAAAAAATATAGACTTGAATTCCCTTCAAATGAATTAAATCATTACATCTTGAATAAACCAGAGCACAAACCACAACTTTCCTCCACCTTAATTCTTTCCAACCACCCCACTAACCGGAAAAACACCATTCTAACTCTTCCGCCTACTCTATATAAACACTCAACTTCATATACTAAAGACAAACAAAACTTGGACCAACAAGACTCAGCAAGAAATGGCACCGAGCACCAAGGTAGGCTTGCTTTTTCTGTTGCTTATAGCGAGCCAGGGATTGATTGAGGCCGCAGGGGAATGTGGGAGTACCCCAATTGGGTCTGCGGCGGCCAGCTTGAGCCCGTGCCTGGGTGCAGCTGGGAACGCGAGGGCAAATGTTCCACCGGCTTGCTGTGCCAAAGTGGGTGCGTTGCTGAGGACAGCACCGAGATGTCTATGTGCGGTTCTCTTGTCGCCATTGGCAAAGCAGGCCGGAATCAATCCCGGGATAGCCATTACAATACCAAAAAGATGCAATATTAAAAACAGACAAGCCGGAAAAAAATGTGGAAGTAAGTATAATGTTGTTTTTTTAACTTTATACTCCATTCACATTTAAAAAAAAGTGCTCGTGAATTTTGTTTTCCATGCCAAACTATAAAGTCTCATACGAATTTTCTAAAATAACATAATTAGATAATTAACTTAAATAATTAAAATAGAAAGTTTTCTGTCTTATATATTACCTGAACATCAAATATTAGTTTATATTTTAACTAACTTTTATTTTGGTGTATGGATTTATCTGCAGGATACACGGTCCCATAAAAATAAAAATTGAATAAAAAAGAGTGCAACAGCTAATATGACGAAAGTAGAAAGTTAAATAATAAATTAACAATTACCATGCAAGGTAATTGGATGATGGACCCACAGGGGATAGATATATATATATATATATATATTGTATTTTTATGTACCAATAAGAGACTAAGGATTAGATGAATACTTTCCTTGTTTTAGTGGATTTTCTTCTTGTATAATTTGCATTTTCTCCATCACTTACAAATTACTTGATGACTTGGTCAGAACTTAATTGGTAGAATCATATTATTATTAGTAATAATAAACATGAACATAATAATTAAAGTGTTGAACAACAAACATTCTGCCAATTCAAGATAATTGATCATTAAAAGAATATAAAAATAATTTGGGTAAAAATATATTTTATATTTATACAAAAAAAATTTAGTTCATGACCTAAAATATATAATTTAAATTTCATAACTATATAATCATTATTAGCTAACACTGTACATATTGAAACTATGATTATGGACTTAATAAATTAATTGAAATTATCATCAGCTAAGAAGAAAATCCTCTTTCACAAGCCCTGCCAAAAAGTAATAGCTCACAAGAAGTACTTACTGGGTTTCAAATAAGAAAGCCCATGATTAGACTTTAGAAAGATGCCGAATACAATTAGTGAAATTGTGATTTTCCATTTGTCTAATGAGACCCATAGGCTCAGAATTAAATAACCTCAATCAATCATAACGTATAATTGATTATATACATATATATATATATATCACGATCTTGATCTTTTACCTCAATAGGGAAGACAACCAAATTTGTCAATTTGGGGTTTGCTTATTCAACGAGTAGGTACCTAAAGCCCCACTTCTAAGGGTCAAAGCCTAATTATGCAGCATGGGAAAGAAAACATATATATATATATATATATATATATATATTATTATATTAGAGTATCTGAATACTTCAGATAAATAAAATTTCAAAAACAATTATTGCAAAGTAGCTGAGAATTATCCGACCTTATTCGTGATTGCATTCGAAGTGACTAATGAAGATCTATACAAATGCATATAATTATAGGCTACAATATCTATAATATTCTTCACCCTAACCCTAAGATGCTGAAGTTGAACAAGGAAACTAAGACGGTGAATTTTGTGAATAGCCTCGCAGACCATATTATTATTAATCACTATAATTAAGTATACTTTTTAAATTTTTTTTGGTCTCTTTATTGTTTGGAATAATGTTGTCATCTTAATTTGATTTATTCTAAATAAATTTTGCATGAGCTTTTTCTTAAAAAAAAAATTGTTAACAAATTTTTATTTATGTAAAATATAAATATGGGTTCGAAAGTAATACTAAGATAAAACATTATGTGAATATTAAATAAAAAATATAATTATTAAAAATAATTTGTGAGTTACAATTTAATATATTGTTTATGTTTAATTTACATATGTAACTCTATATGGTAGATATGTTTTTACCTACACAAAATTACGAAATGAATAAAGTCGAATAAAATGCCTAACATTATTTATAAAAAGTAACCAAGCAACTTCTAAAACTCTTGTATTATTGGTAATAATCTTAAAAGACAAATGATTGATTAGTTTATTAATTTATCACATAAGTACAAATTTTTTCATTGATTTCATTATTGCATTTATATTAATTACTTGACATGCAAAAGTTAATCATAATTTTTGTAATTCCTGAACCTAGAATTTGGTCAAGAATTAATTTTAAAATTTAAAAAAATGTATAAAAATATAATTTTAAAATTAATAAATTTTTATTTAATATAAAATTATGAAAAAAAATAGGTTGAAGATAAAATTGAAAACACGCTGACTCGGTGTCACACAGGAGGTCACGTTTGCAATCCGCGTGCCCGCAATCGAATGACACCGAAGCTGTTCTCGTGCGCGTGGACAATCCGAATTTGTTTCTTCTTCAAGCGCGATCAGACGGTCGCGATTAAATGCAATAAACGGTCCAAATTCGATCCCTCTTTGAACACGATCGAACGGTCGAGATCAAACGCGATGAACGATCTATATTTAAAGGAGATGAGTATAAATATCTCGCATCATACTGAACCCAAACCCTAGCCGTCAGCCTCCTACCGGAGAAGAAGAACTAATCGCCGGAGAAATGAGCCGACCGCCATCCACCGCTGCTGAAGCCACCTCCGACTGTCAAAAAAGGTAAAAATTCTATTATCCGCTCATAATTTAATTTTGAGCACCTCCATAGCCAAATCGGAATTAAAAAAATGACGGATGAGTCGAAAAGTGCGAGTAAAGTCCGGCAGCACCACCGCGGGCAAAACCTGAAACTGCCTCCTATGAGCCCTTTTCCATTTATTGTTTTGTGCAATTTTTTCACCATTGTGTTCATCATTCTGTTTTCTATAGGTTGACCAGAGAAAAATGTGCAGTCACGAATGTGAACCGGTGGAGCTGTCGCACCAAAAAATTTCGTCGCTAGTAGGTTTTCATTTTTTGACTCTTTTTGGCCAACCAAACCCCTTTAAAGTGTTTTCTCACGGGGATGTGTATAAAATCGATCGAAAACGGTCAAGTCAAGGCAAACTGCCGCCACAGGCGGCGGTGCTATCATGCTAGAATTTTAAAATTTGCCAAAAAAGGTTTTTAACATTGATTTTGAATTTTTTGGAGTATTTTTAGGAACGTGAAACATATTTTAATCTCCATAAAAAAATATAAAAAATTCAGGGACTGCTAGTAGGCGCAGTAGAAAGTTCAGTATTCGGATACCAATTTTGGTAAGAATCACTCACCTTATTCTCTGTTATAGAATTGAAGCTTAATAATCGATAATATGGTATTTTGTGTAATTTATAAAACTTTGAGAATAATTACAAGTTACCAATGGAATCAGAACCGTTTAGTCATTTATTTGTTGTCTTGTGTAACTGATTATTGAATTTACAGCTTTAAATACATGATGATATACTGAAATAGTTGAATGATTCAGCTGTGCTTCATTGATATATATATTGCTTGTCTTGCGTGATTTATGGTTGATTTGTGAAATTAAAATTTATATGCAAACATAAAATTGATTGGTCATATGAATTAATGAATGATAGTTTTACTGGATATCATGGGAGATGGTGGACGGATCGGGTACATAGGGAGCTCTACCGTGAACGTTGTTTCGTACCGGACGAGGTATCGATGAATGATATTTTTCGCGCTCATATCGGATGATGAATGAGGACGGTCGGTTAGTTGATAATATTAAATATTGATTCACACGTAATAGGATATCCTTATGGACTCCCAGGGATACCAGTATGCAAATAAAAAAGAGAAGGTGGTTATTATTGCTCACTTGAAAATGATATTGAAATATTATTTGAATTATTATGTCTTTATAGGTCGATTTTGAAAATCTTGCAACAGTAAATATATGCAATAAATAATTTTTTATGATAAATAAATTTACTTAAATCAAGAGTTCCATTAGTTATTTTTATGATTTTTACCAACTTTCAATATCGATTAGTAGTGTGATATTCTTACTGAGTTATTGTACCTCACTCTTTCATTAACTATTTCATATTAAGAGGAATAAAATTTAGATTTCAATCAATAAGGGAGGTTGTGAATAAGTTTACCACCCGAATTCCTTTCAAAAGTTAGTGAAAGTCGTACTAGAATGCTCAGTTATTTATTATTTATTTGATTTTTATTTATTTTCTTAAAAATGACATTTTTCATAATACTATTGAGTATTTTAAATTATTGTATAAAAAATATAAACTTTAAACTATATTATTTTGTTTTCGTATTTAATTTATGAGCTTATTAACTTTTAAGTTTCATATCGTTACAATTTTCATATTAAATACATAATAAAAGTAATTTCATTTTTATCTTTAATTACACAACAATAAATTTATATTTCCAACTAAAATAAAAACAACACATTTAAGTATATTGAATTGGATATAAAATTAATTATAAATTTTTAAAAAATATTATATTTATGTTATATTTTCGTTATTTTACAGATTAAAAATTGAAAAGTAAATTAAATTTTACACGTAATGGAGTTTCTTAATTAATTAATTAATTCCGCCTGAGAATGAACTAAAATGGTACAGAGAATCTGGCAGAAAAAACAAAAAAATTTATTATCTAGCAAAACTATATATATATATATATCGCTCTCTCTTTAATTAGACCACTTCGTACAAGTAGTGGCAGTAATAAAACACGACATGTTAAGGTTGTTTCGTTCACCATTATCTATAATATACTTCCACGAAATTTTAGACGTCAGACAGTTTATATGTAATTTATTGTAACACTATTTTATTAGCTTTTAATTAGAACAAATTAAAAAAATAGTATGGGAGCTCGAAAATTAAAAAAAAATAGTAATTTTAAAAATTATTTTATTATAATTAATAGCTTATAAACTATGTTAATTAAACATTTTAATAGTTTAAATTATAAAAGATTATACCAATTTACGTGTTATTAGAGAATTTATAATGTTTTTTTTCTTCCTAAAACAATTTAAATTAAATCAAACACATACTTAAAATATCCAAAACATTGAATTAACTCCTAATTTGGGTTTTCTTTTACAATGTAATATATAAAATTTTAGTCTTAAGCAAGTGTTGAAATTGAGATATTGAATTTCAACCAAAGCATAAATAACTGTTATCAATTTGTGTTTAGTTATACATCTATTTATTAATATATATATATATATATATATTTTATTGCAGCCTTTGATTATGATCTCAAATCACCCAAAAAAAAAGATATAGTTGCAATTCAATTCATGTGTTAATAAAAGAACACATGTTGATCGATGTGTGAATAATAATTACGTTTGAATTCATATACTTTTTGGCCACCTTTTCGTTTGTATTTAAAATTTAAATGATAGAACACTCAAAAACAAAATTAAACTATTTTGTACTTGCCACCCATATCATCAATTTATGCATACAAATTACCATTAAAAATTGTAGACACAAATCACATGCACCGAGTAAATTAAATTAATTTATATAATATTATAGTACTACATTTTAAAAATACAGTAATGTTAGGTAAAAATTTAAATAATATACTATTAATAATTTAAATTTAAATAAAATTTATTAAAAAAATTTAAAACTTTATTAAAAATACATGCTAATTCGGTAACTTATAATATCTCACACGAGATTTTATATTTTAGTGTAATTATTATTTACAAAACATATTTTTTACATCGGAGAGCAAAGAAATAAAGAGAAGTTTTAGTTTAAACTACAAATTCAAATTCATAAATGTAATTGTTAGTGGGAATTAAATAAATAATTAATTTCCCTTTTGGGTTGATTTTGTCTAGTGGTTGTTAATATTTGGTTTAAGAATCTGTATTGCAGTCATAATTAATAGTAGCAACAGTTGATCTAACCCAATCTTCTCATGACCAGTATGTAATCCAGCTGTCCATCAACCTATAACTATAATCATACACTTACATGGGCCATCATTTACTAGCCGTCAGATCAATCCCTCAGAAATCGTATCCTCTTTCTCCACCGTCTGATTAAATCATCATCATCACCCAATTTTGGACCACTCAAGTGAGAAAGAAGAAACCAAGAGATATATATATATATATAGTGTGTAGAGAGAGAGAGGGGATGGTGGGCCCACATTCACCCAACATGATCTTCCATGCTTGTACTGGACCCCACCGGCATGCCAATCAGTGGGCCCAGAGAAAATTAGTAAAAATAAAAAAAAAAGGAAAAGAAAAAACTGGAGAGAGTAAAAGTTGAGGTGGAAGGAGAATTGAGTTGGGTGGAGCCCACAGTGTCTGGAAGGAAAGAAAAAGTTGCCAAAAGGAGAAGCGGTTGGTAACAACATCAGCAGGAAGAAGAGAAAAGAAAAAGCTGAAATTTGAATTACGTCCGACCCATCTTTTTACTTTCTTACTCACTAAATTTACTCTTTTATCTAAATAATTTCATATAATCCATTATATTATTATTATTATTATTATATAAATATGATTTAAGTACTAAAATAAATATTTATATTAAAAAAATTGTAAATTTGAAAGTTTGATTTTAATTTAACTAGTAACGTTTAAATAATTTAATATAATTATATTTGAATTTAAATGAACAAATGCGATGAATTCTTTTCCAAATTTTTATTTATAAAAATGAGAGTGGGGCCTACTTTTTTTTTTTTTACATGCACGAAAAAAACAATAGAGAGAGAGAGATATTATAAGCTTTGCCATTATTTAGCCCCCCACATTCTATAAAACCAATAAAAATAAAATTTTCTTCAAAAAATTAAAATAAAATAAAAAATCTAAAAGAGTCCCATTTTCCACATCCCTAGACTACCAGCATAACTTTGAAAAAAAAAAAAAAATTCTCTCTCCATTGCCGTTGACTGATTCCTTCTTCTAAAATCATCATCATCATCATCCCCCTCTTTCACCTTTTTCTTTTACAAGCCAATAAATATACGGCCAGCAGTCTTTCGTTTCCCCTAACAGTTTTTCAAGTCTTTTTTTTTTCTCCAGACAGCAACAGCAAAAAAAAAAAAAAAATTAAAAAAAGGAATCATGAGTGACCTTCATTACTCCATGGCTGCTTGCACCACCTTCCATAACTCTTCCCTCGGTTGGGATCTTCAAAACCTTGGAGTTTTCAACGCAGACATGTCTCTTGGTATTCATACAAACTTTCTTTTCTTTCATATCTTTCACTGTTTTTGTCCATTTCCCTCCTCTCTCTACTTTCGTTTTAATTTAACACCCACACCCATATGCAATTTCCTTAACTATTGTTTTCGTACGTGTGCAGTCATGGATGAAGATCCATTATCACCATTCATGGCTTCCCCTCTGGGATCTGATATCTCAACTGGATATTTGGAAGATGCATTGCTTGAGTTCAGTGAGACGTCCAAACGACGTCGCTTGCTCATTTCCGGCGACCCTGAAAGCAACCAATTCAATCATCTCGCAAAGGTACTACTACTACTGTCTATATTAGGGTAAGATATTGAGGGAGTGTTTATCATTATTTTTATGGTAATGTAATAAATGTAAAATTTTTCAGAGCTACTGGAATTCTAACTGCAACTGGGACCTGGATGAGGAGAATATCAGCTGGATGAACCAAATTTCTGGTGGTGATGGGTTTTCAGGTGACGACGACTTTAATATTTCTTCACCCTTAAATATTGTCCTTTTATGCTTATCATGTTATACTCGACATTCTCTACAATTTATGTATATGTGTGACTGTAATTATGAGGGCATGCTATATTTATTGTCTTTTGTGTTGGGAGAAATTAATGATGTGGGTTTGGCATAATTTGTCGTTATAGATGAACCCAGAAGCACATCAATGAGTGAAGAAGAGAATATGAACGTTCCCGATGAGATAAAAACGGCAGAGGTGGAAGCAATCTCAGCCGTTGAAACTGTTGACTCATCATCTTCTTCTTACAAACATTATAGCTCAGACACCCTTCCTACCAAGTTTCCCTTATCTTCTTCCTCCTCTTCAGGTACTTCTTCCAACATTAATTCACTTAACGAGAAATCCCTGATAAATTAGTTTTGTGGTGTAATGAACTTATGTATTATGTATAGGGATAGGGTTGATGGGTATGAGGAATGTTGGTAGTGATGAGATGATGAAGATGAGAAAGAAGAGGGTGATAAGAAAGGTGGTGTATCCATTTGCATTGGTGAAACCAGGAGGGATTGAAGGAGACATGACGTTGAAGGAGATAAACGAGAGAATACTAATGCCGCCGACGAGACCAGTGAAGCATCCAGTGGGAGATTTTGCTTGCCGGCCATGCGTATCTGCTCATGGTCCTGGTCTTTCCGGCAAAGCGGTCGTCGCTCTTACCAGAATCCATACTCAAGGCAGAGGCACTATCACCATCATCAGAACCAAAGGCTAATTAATTATATTTAGCATATAATCTATATTATATATATATATGTTTTTCTCTTGTTAATTTGAACTGTGCATATATAGTTTATAGATAGTGGGAGCATATCGTGTATATATTATTACTAGTATTATATATTATATTTCATATAGCTGTTAATTACAGTTTAGCTAGCTAGTTTCATTATTATAATGTAGCGTTAAATATTGGGTGCTAGCTACCTTAATTCAAGGCCATATCTATCCACCTATATATACATATATATAAACGTATATATATGTGTGTGTATAACATCTGCGATATTAAAACGTCAAAATGAAGCGTGAAGAGAAAAAAAGAGTAAAGTGAGACAAAAGAAAAAAAATGCAAGGAATAAAGCACAAAGATAGGAAGAACCATTGAAATTATGATCAAATATGTTCAACAAAATTAACCAAATAAAAGATGTATGGTATGTATAGATGTATATGAGATTATATATATATATATATATATAAGTGTATATGTATTATATTATAGGTGGAGATGAGACAAATTAAGCAAACAGGAGTGGTGCAAGTACCTGTAAGGTGTTTTTGGAGAGAATAGTTACGTGTTCTAATCAGTTCTATCTGCTTTACTGTATTATACAACAATAATGGAGTTGTATTAGTTGCAGGTCAGACCAAAAAAAAAAAAAAAAAAAAAAGGAAAATCAATAATTGTTACACCATGTTTCTCCTACCAGCAAGTTACTGTTGTTTAAGAATTATTGCTCTCGTGTATGGTCGGATAATTAATATTTATATTTTGTTATTACGTTAATATGTAATTAGCTGTTAATTAAAGTGAAATTAAGATTCAAATAAGCTAGCTGTATGGCAAATTAAGTGTGGTTTGAAAAAGACTTGGAATTTTGTCTGGTTAAGACAATGATTCTTGTTGTTTAGGTGAATAAGCTTTTGACCTTTTTAAGCCATGCTTGCATGCTTTCATTACACCATGACCCCATTTAGATTTTGTATATATATATATATATTTTTTATGATTATTCTTTACATCTAATTCTCATTTCATTTTCTCATCATATCTTACTCTCAATTATTATTGTACACGTACACACAAACATATATATATATATATATATTACTAATATATCGTACAAGCACATGCTACTCTGTCTAGGTGTGTTGTGTGTACACACACACACACTTTTACACATACGTGTATACTTGTTATTCAAGGTAATTGATTTGAAAGCACTAACTCTTTTTAGTTTTTTTTAACAAATAAATAAATAAATTTCGTAATCAGGGGTTAACAAACATTTACCATATTTTAGTGGGATTTACTTGTAAAGATCTTTACGTACTTACTTTTGTCTTTATAAATGTATCTTAATTACTGTGGGGGTTAATTAGAGTAACACCTAATTATATACACATGGGGTTAATAAATAGTAAAAAATTAGGTTATAATTTTGGTAAAAAGTAGAGGGAGTGATTTATAATAATTTACCAATAATAGAAAAATAATGAAATGTTTGTATTCCAAAATTGTGGTAATTATTGGCGTACAGATATGATTAGTGGACCTGCTGAGTTGGTGGAAGAAGCATTTTCCTCAATTGGTTCCTCTGCCTGCTCTTTTCTGCAACCTCACCAAATAATAATTAATAATAATCATAATAATTACGACCATATTCGTTTAATTAGAAAAAAATACGAATATTTAAAAAAAAATAAGAAAATAAATCCTTGATCTACGCGAGAATATCTTCTGCTTTAACTTTTTTACAAATCCCAAATAGCTTTTTTTTTTTTTTTTTTTAAATTTTAAATATGTATTTGTTATTTGTCTGTATTATGGATTATAAAAGTGACAATTAATTAAGCGGCCACTTTTTGTTTGTTTGTTTGTTTTTTTTAAAAAACTTTTTTTATGACATCAACATGGAGCGGTGGTGACGTCAGGGCCCAAATCTTAATCACTTATTATTAGCCCAGGCCCATTACATTTTGGGCTTCCTCTGAAAATTACATTTTCTCCTTTCATTTTTGTTATATTTAAAAATTTACAATTTTGTTATTTTAATTTGTCTTACCTTTCACTTTAGAATCTTTCCTTCTCTCATGTCAAAATATAATTTTGTTAAATTATTATTTTATATATATATATATGTATATACTCTTGAAAATATAAATGTTATACCAACGATCCAATTATTCGTATAATATATTGATACATTATTATTTAACAATTTATTTTAATATATACCAATAGTATTTTATTATCTTATTGTTTAGTTTATTTGATAAAGTTCTTAATTAAATTTATAGATTTTACATAAAGATGGAGATCTTGATAATGAGATTAAAATATTTTATGATTTAATTTAAAATGTTCTTAATCGTTGGATTATCAAAGTGAGATATTAATGATCCGGCAAGACTAATATATATGTGATGGTCTCTATAAGATAAAAATTAGTTGATCTCATTAATTATATCACATACATAGATGCTGACGTGGCGCAGTTGTTAGTCGCTTCTTCAATTCTGAAAAACTCCTTTCGCAGTCCTCATTCCACTCAAACTTTGCGTTCTGCTTTGTGAGTCGGGTTAGAGGAGCTGCTAGACTGGAGAACCCTTCGACAAACCGGTGGTAATAACCTGCCATCCCCAGGAAGCTGCGAATTTCCTTAACTGTTGTCAGCCTTTCCCAACCAAGTACCGCTTCAACCTTCTCGGGGTTCACTGACACCCCTTCCTTCGATATAATATGTCCTAGGAAGGCGGTTTGCACGTCGACCGGGGACGGGCCACGTTGGCGATCCGCGTGCACGCGATCGGACAGCCCAGATCAATCGCGCGGACGGACGACCCAGATTTAATCGCACGGACGACCCAGATTTAATCAAAAACGGACGGTCCAGATTAAATCAAAATGGACGGCTAAGATCAAAAGGCAAAAGGGTATAAATAGAACCCTCACACCAGACCACAAAACCCTAGCCGCCTGCCCTCGCCGGAGAAGACGAACCAGAGCCGGCTGCCGCCACCCGCCGCCGCACCGGGGAGATTTCTGACCGCTGATCGAGGTAAATTTCATACCCCCGACTCGTTTTTCCACGCTGATTTCTCCAGTGGCCAAATCGGAGCCAAAATCCCGGCCAAACGGCCGAAAGCCAGCGGCGCTGCCGCGTCCCTCCTCAGTTTTTGCCTCCGATGAGGCCCTTCCCGGCCTCCGTTTAATGCAATTTTTATATCACCGTGATCACCATTCTTTTCTCTACAGGTTGATCGGAGCCGAATCACCAAAACACGAACTTCACCGGAGAGCCGCCGCACCCGAGAGCACCGCCGCCGGTAAGCTTCGGTTTTCCGTAAATTTTTAGCCCCCCGAGGGCCGTAGGGTTGTTTTATCACAGGAACCAATGCGAGTGTGGCCGAATTCGGCCGAAAACGATCGAAAACGGCCAACCTGAGGCGAACCGCTGCTGCAAGCGGCGACGCCGTCGCCGGAGCACGGCGGAGCCGCCGTGCCGGAGTTGCGATATTGGCCGAAAGGGGCCCTGGGCCTAATTTGGGATTTTTTGGAACACGTGCAGGTACCAGTAGTGCGTTTCAGTTCCCCGAGAAAAATTCAGGGAAAATTAAGGACAGCCTGTAGGCGCACTGTGAAGCCGTGTTCGGACCCCGAAATGAGTAAGGATCCCTCATCCTATTTCCTATCACGGTATTAAAGATTAATAAATAATTAAATAGTAATTTGAGACTTTATAGATGTATAATTGATTGAGGTTGCCAATGGAGCTCGAGTCTGATACAATGTTGGTCTGTTATTGTTTGATCTAATTTTCAGTATTAAATGCAGTATGAGGTTTGATGTTTTCATTTTATAGTTTCGTGTGCATATTTTACTGTTTTATTGATTATTGGTTGAATGACTGAAATACCGATACTGTATGTTGTCTGTTTGGCATAAACTGCTGTTTGCTTGTTTAAATGTGAATTGATGATGCTGATTGAGGAAAAGAAAAATGAAAGGTTGTGTAGATTGATAATGGTATAATGTGCTCAGCCTGACTAGATATCCTGGGAGATGGTGGACGGACCGGGTCCGTAGGGGACCCTACCGGGATTGTGGTCTCTCATACCGGACGGAGTATGGGGACGGCCCGTTTCACCCTCATACCGGACGGGGTATTGAGGTTTACAGTTTTGGCACCCATACCGGACGGGGTATGGGGACGGCCCTGGAATCTGATTACAAGTATTAAGGGTAACGGGTAGCGGGACCTCTATGGATCCCCATGGATACTAGTAGGCTGGTGAATGAGGAAAAGTAATTGTGAAATGATTGAACTGCAAGGGCGTGATAAGTATTATGTTACACATTTTATATGATTTCATGATGATGATAATGTTATTGCTTTCGTATATTGTTTTATGAATTTCACCGAGGTAAGTGAATGGTAAAAGGTTTTATTACTGATAAATGAGTTTATTGTAAATTATGCTCCATTGGTCTTTTGTGTTTTCTACCCACCTTTATCTCCGTGACGGTGAGATATCGTGATGTCTTTATTGGGCTAGTGTAGCTCATTCCTTATTTAATCATTTCAGATCAGGAAGACATTGTTCCCGAGCCCGTTCCGCAAAAAGACGACGAAGGGGACGCCTAAAGACTCCAAAGTCATATTCATAGTTTACTTTCGAATCTCTCTTTTAGTTAGTTTGATCTTTTATATTTTGAGCACGTTTTTGGTTTTAGTGTAAGGGATGTTAATCGAATTTTGACTTCGCTTCCGCATTTGATATTTTTAATATACATTCCATTTTAAATTTCCGGGGCCGTTACATATTCTTTTAATGAAAGAGTTGAACAGCAAAAATTAGTTTCGGTATAAATATACATATAATGTTTGTATTTTTGAGTAATTTTAAATTAAAAATCTGTTATAGTTATATTTTAAATTTAATTTTTCACGTGCAATATAATTTTTAAATATAAATAGATTATATTAAATTTTTATTTTTATTTTTCACTGCGTATTATGCACATATTACAATCCATGTATCAAAGTCATAGCTTTTGTGTTTAAATTATATTACTAAATTTTAATTTTTGATTTCAGATCTTAAATTTAAGCTACTGAAAATTAATGTAGCTGCTGGAAAATTACTGCCTACAATATATATATATATATATATATATATATATATATATATATATGAGATATAGATACATAAATTTTTTTTCTGCTAGTTGTTGTACTCCCGCAACAAATATATATATATATATATGTATATGATATGTGTATATATAATGAAGAAAAATTGGGCAGGGGCTTTACCCACTGCACCAATATATATATGATGTATATATATATATATATATAGATATGTATATGTGTATGTAATGTGAGTCAAAAAAATTATTTCTTTTGAATATTTTGTCTATATATTTACAATAATTTTTGAAATTTTTAATCGTAAATATATATCATATTTAATTTTTAATTATTACATGTATGTTTGTACTTTATGTAATTTTGAATTAAGTATTACATATAATGTAAATTTATTAGGACTAATTGTATGTAGATATTTTGAATAAGATTAATTTTATACTAGTAATTTGATCACTATACTCTTTACAATTATTTTGATAATTATATTCTCTAATTTAAAATTAAGTTCATGAAGATATTTTATTATATAATTTGCTATCAAAACAAATAAATTTATTTATTTTTTATTTACAATTAATGGTCTAAGAAATATGAGACTTGTACTTCAAAAATAAAATAAAATTATTTGTTACAAGAGATGCATATATAAAAAGAATTATTTTGATTTTATATTAATTGTTTGGACTACCCATAAAATACTAAATTTTATTAATTCTTGGACATTATAATAATTATACTCAACTATACTAATAGGAACAATGTAACGGCTCCGAAAATTTAAAATGAAATTTATATTAAAAATATCAAATGCGGAAGCGAAGTCAAAATTCGATTAACATCCCTTACACTGAAACCAGAAAAATGTGCTTAAAATATAAAAGATCAAACTAACTAAAAGAGAAATTTGAAAGTAAAGCTATGAATATGACTTTGGAGTCTTTAGGCGTCCCATTCGTCGTCTTCTTGCGGAACGGGCTCGGGAACAATGTCTTCCTGATCTGAAATGATTAAATAAGGAATGAGCTACACTAGCCTAGTAAGGGCATCACGATATCTCACCGTCACGGAGGTAAAGGTAGGTAGAAAACACAAAAAGACCAATGAAGCATAATTTACAACAAACTCATTTATCAGTAATAAAACCTTTTACCATTCACTTACCTCGGTGAAATTCATAAAACAATATACGAAAGCAATAACATTATCATCATCATGAAATCATATAAACTGTGTAACATAATACTTATCACACCCTTGCAATTCAATCATTTCACAATTACTTTTCCTCATTCACCAGTCTACTAGTATCCATGGGGATCCATAGGGGTCCCGCTACCCGTTACCCTTAATACTTGTAATCAGATTCCAGGGCCGTCCCCATACCCCGTCCGGTATGGGCGCCAAAACTATAAACCTCATTACCCCGTCCGGTATGAGGGTGAAGCGGGCCGTCCCCATACCCTGTCTGGTATGGGCGCCAAAACACATAAGATCTCCATACCCCGTCCGGTATGGGAGACCACAATCCCGGTAGGGTTCCCTACGGACCCGGTCCGTCCACCATCTCTCAGGATATCTAGTCAGGCTGACCACATTATACAATTACCCATTTACATAATCTTTCATTCTCTTTTCCCTCAGTCAGCATCATCAATCCACATGCAAACAAGCAAAACGGTAATTTATGCCAAACAGACAACATACAGCATCAACATCCCAGTCATTCGATCCATAATCAGTAAAACAGTAAAATATGCACACGAAACTATAAAATGAAAACATCAAACCTCATACTGCATTTAAAACTGTAAAACAGGCCAAATAACAGTTAACCGACAAACACACTAGACTCGGGCTCCATTAGCGACCTTAAGCAATTTTCACACATTCGTTGATTCATGAAATACCATTTTATCATTTATTGAACTTTAATACCGTGATAGGAGATAGGGTGAGGGGTCCTTACTCATTTTGGGGTCCGAACACGGCTTCACAGTGCGCCTACAGGCTGTCCCTAATTTTCCCTGAATTTTTCCCGGGGAACTGAAACACACTAACGGTACCTGCACGTGTTCAAAAAAATCTCAAATTAGGCCCAGGGCCCCTTTTTGGCCAATATCGCAATTCCGGCACGGCGGCTCCGCCGTGCTCCGGCGACGGCGCCGCCGCTTGCGGCGGCGATTCGCCTCGGGTTGGCCGTTTTCGGCCGTTTCCAGCCGAATTTGGCCACACTCGCATCTGTCCCTGCGATAAAACAACCCTAGGGCCCTCGTGGAGCCAAAAAATTACAGAAAACTGAAGCTTACCAGCGGCGGTGCTCTCAGGTGCGACGGCTCTCCGGTGAGATTCGTGCTTTGGTGATTCGGCTCCGATCAACTGTGCAATGAAGGTTGGGTCTCGGTGATGATAAGCTGCAATGTATATGATTGCCGCTCGAAAATTAAGGACAGCAGAGAGAGAGCTTCTTCTGTGACAGAGATGGCCTGAGCTGTTTGGAGTCGCGCTGAAGAAAATACAGAGATGGGTGATATTTGTGCTTATGTCAATAAGTAGAGGCCAGTAATTGGTTCTGCGAGTAGAAGGAAAATAAAGAGTGAAAAGAACAATTTGAGGGGATTTTCTGAGTATCTTGCGAAGAGTTCATGGAGAAGATGAGCTCTCTCTCTCTTCTCGGCCTCTCTCTCTCTCTACGCCTCTTTGGCCTTGGGGATTCCTCCTTTCTCTGTCTTCGAGTTTCGTTCTGTATAGTGGAGCGAAGCTGTTTAGATCAGCATCCCCGCACTGAAGATTCTCCAAAAATCACGAAAACCCATCTCTTCCCGCTCGCGACGTGCACGTCCTTCCTTCCTTCTTCTTCTCCCGTTCTCTGCGCCACTTCGCTGCTTATAGTGGAGCGAAGCGGTTTAGATCAGCATCCCCGCACTGAAGGTTCTCCAAAAATCACGAAAACCCATCTCTTCCCGCTCGCGACGTGCACGTCTTCGCTTCCTTCTTCTTCTCCCGTTCTCTGCGCCACCACGCTGCCTCTCTTTTTTTTTTGGCTGAATAAATAATAAATGAGGAAATTACAAAAATGCCCACGTTCTGGGCGTACAAACGACCTGACAACAAGGAGACTATTTAGTGTAAAACAATTTATGGAAGTTATATAGGGATACAATTGGTAACATTACTTACTTTTAAAATATGTGTGAGAATCAATTTGACTATCAAGAGACTCATTCATAATGTTAGGGGATTACTTTATTCCACTAAATTAAAATATAAATTTCTTTAAATTATTTGATTTATTTAGTGAAAATGTCATTTAGATAAAAAATTCATTTTTTATGATATATGTAAATGTATTATTATATTATTGCATTTCTTTTCTTAAATTCCAGATTTCTCAATATATTTGTTATATCACTGCATGACATACTTGATGCCAATAAATTGGTTGAACTAAATTTTGATAACTGGTACCGAAATATGAGAATTGTTCTCATGCATGAAAAACTTATTGACATGATCGATAAGCCTGCCAGAGAGACCCCACCTGAGGATGATGCTGAGGCAGTCAAAGATTTTCAGAAATACTTGACAGATTATCTTACTGCCAAATGCATTATTTTTGCTTCTATGAGTTCTGAACTCCAGATGAAACATGAGGATATGGATCCCCATGCAATCATCGATAATCTTAAGAATATATATGGTGCACAAAGTAGGACAGCTAGATACCAGTTATCTAAGTCTTTATTTGGATCCAAGTTGACTGCTAACTCTCCAGTTGGGCCCCATATTTTGAACGTGATTGGTCTTATTGAAGAACTTTAAAAATTAGGGTGCACACTAGGTAAAGAACTTTCTCAAGATTTGATCTTGCAGTCACTACTTGAGTCTTTTTCACAAGTTATTATTAATTTCAACATGAATAAAATGGATTGTGATCTTCATGATATGCTCAATATATTGATTGATTATAGAAATCAAATTGTATCTGAGAAGAAGAAAAGAACTGTCATGTTGGTTGGCAATTCTTCTAAAAGGAAGGGTAAGGGTAAAAAGAAGCCCAAGAAATCCGTTGAACCTTTGGGTGGTATGACCAAACCCAAAGATAAGACAAAAGCTGACTAATCTGATGCTGAATGTTTCTTCTGCAAGAAGAAATGACTTTGGAAGAGAAACTGTAAGGAGTATCTTGCATATCTAAAAGATAAAAAAATAATGTGAGACCTTAATGAAAAGTGTTTTCATAATTTTCTTAACTTATATTAAATCATCTGTATTAGTATTAGATACCTATAGTCATTTTAACATTTGCAATACATTGTAAAAATTACAAATTAATATAAGATTGAATAAAAAAGAAGTTAATCTTCAAGTTAGGAATGATGCAAAAGTTGCAGCTCTAGCTTTAGGACCAATTTCTCTTAGGATGCCTACAGGCAAGGTATTTTTGTTGGAGGATTGTTATTACGTTTCTAAATTTGTTTTGAACATAATTTTAATATCTTTTTTAGACCAACATGGTTTTCGTATTATTTCGAATAATGGAGTTTGTTCTATTTATCATGATAATGATTTATATGCAAATGGTTATCTCCAAAATGGTATTTATGTCTTACCTTATATGAATGAAAACTCAGTTTTGCATGTTTCTAGTCTTAAGAGAAAAAGAGATGATTAAGTAAATTATACATATCTTTGGTATAGTAGGCTTGGTCATGGTGGATATAAAAGAATAAACAAGTTGTATAAGGAAGGTTACCTTAATAAATATGATTATGAATCATATCCAACTTGTGAATCTTATCTAAAAGAAAAATTGAGCAAATCTCCATTTGTTGGAAGTGGAGAAAGAGCTTCTGAATTATTGAGAGTAATTCATACTGATGTTTGTGGCCCCATGAAAACTCAAGCCAGAAGAGGATATTCTTACTTTGTTACCTTCACTGATGATATGTCTAAAATATGGATTTGTATATCTTATGAAACATAAATCTGAGTCTTTTAAAATGTTCAAAAGATTCCATAGTGAAGTTGAGAAATATATTGACAAATACATTAAAGTGCTAAGGTCTGATAGAGAAGGAGAATATCTCAGTGATGATTTTACTAGATATCTTAAAGAGAATAAGACTATCCCACAATGAACCCCTCCTGGAACACCACAACACAATAGTATGTCCGAAAGAAGAAATTGAACCTTATTAGATATAGTGAGATCAATGATGGAGTTACAGATCTTTTAATTAATTTATAGGGATATGCTTTAGAAACTGCAATATATTTTTTAAATAAAGTATCCACTAAATCAGTCTCTACAACACCATATGAGATATGGAAAGGACGTAAATCGAGTTTTAAGCACGTTAAAGTTTGAGGTTGTCCAACTTATGTTAAGAGATTATAAACTGATAAACTTAACTCAAGATCTGATAAGTGCAAATTCATTGGGTATTCTAAAGAAACAATGAATATTATTTCTATCACCCATGTAACACCCAAATAAAAATAAAATTTTTTATTTTATTTATTTTTATTTTTATTTATTTGTTTGATTTTTTTTTATTTAATTTAATTTAATGAAAATAAAAATAATAATAGTGATAAAATTGGGTAAAAATATTATTTAGATTTAATTGAAATTGATTTTGGGAAAAAAAGTGAAAATTTGGATTCTAGGGGTTTTTTTGAAAAGAAAATCAGAAACCGAGGGTCAAAACACAATTTAGAAAAGTTGTGCCACGTCAGCAGCCACATCAGCGGCCCGGTCAGCAGCCCCGGCCAACCAGGACGCACCGCATGGCAAGGCAACGCTGACCAGGGAACGGGCCACGTGGGCGATCCGCGTGCGCGCGATCGGACGGCCCAGATCCGTTCCCACGCACACGGACGGCCCAGATCAAACGTGCGCATGGACGGCCCGGATTCACGCGCACAGACAACCCAGATTCAATCAGGCACAGACAGCCAAGATTGCATCGCGATGAACGGCCCAGATTTAATCCCAATTAAATCGCGATCGAACGGTCCATATTTAATCTTGATGGACGGTTGAGATTAAAAGGCAAAGGGTATAAATAACCCCACCCACACCTGACCACAAAAACCCTAGCCGCCAGTGCCTCGCCGGAGAAGAAGAACCAGACGCCGGAGGAGCCGGCCGCCGCCACCTGCCGCCGCACCGGGAAAGTTTTTGACCGCTGATCGAGGTAAATTTTCTCCCCCTTGCTCGTTTTTCGATGCTGAGTCCGCCTATGGCCAAATCGGAGCCAAACCACCGGCCAAACGGCCAAAAAACCCAGCCGAAGCCTAGCGGCACTGCCGCGCCCCTCCTCGATTTTTGCCTCCGATGAGGCCCTTCCCGGCCTCCGTTCGATGCAATTTTTATACCACTGTGATCACCGTTCTCTTCTCTACAGGTTGATCGGAGCCAAACATCTAAATGTAACTCACGCCGGAGGAGCCGCCGCACCTGAGAGCACCACCGCCGGTAAGTTTCAGTTTTTCGTAATTTTTTGGCCCACCGAGGGCCCTAGGATTGTTTTATTGCAGGGACTGATGCAAGTGTGGCCGAATTCGACTGAAAACGGCCGAAAACGGTCAACCCGAGGCGAATCGCCGCCGCAAGTGGCGGCACCGTCGCTGGAGCACGGCGGAGCCGCCGTGCTGGAATTGCGATATTGGCCGAAAGGGGCCCTAGGTCTGATTTGGGATTTTTTGGGACACGTGCAGGTACCGGTAGTGCGTTTCAGTTTTCCAGAAAAAATTCAGGGAAATTAGGGACAGTCTGTAGGCGCACTGTAGAGCCGTATTCAGACCCCGAAACAAGTAAGGACCTCTCACCCTATTTCCTATCACGGTATTAAAGCTAAATAAATAATTAAACTGTACTGTGTGACTTTATAGATGTATAATTGATTTAGGGTTGCCAATGGAGCACGAGTCTGATACTGTGTTGGTCTGTTATTATTTGATTTAATTTTCAGTATTAAATACAGCATGATGTTTGATGTAATTATATTATGGTCTCATATGAATGAACTATATTTCTTTTATTATGATTTATATTATGGTGAACCCGGTACTGTATTGTCTTATTTGGTGTCAATTACTGATTTACATGTTTTGTATGATTGGATGATTGAGATTAAGGAAAAAGGCAAAAAGGTTATGTGAATTGATAAGTGGATAGTGTGGACAGCCTGACTAGATATCCTGGGAGATGATGGACGGACCGGGTCCGTAGGGAACCCTACCGGGAATGTGGTCTTTCATACCGGACGGGGTATGAGAACGGCCCTGGAATCAGGTTGTGAATGTTAATGGTTCACGTGTAGAGGGGACCCCCTATGGATCCCCAGGGATACTAGTAGACTGGTAAAAGAGAAAATCTGTTTCCTGATGATTGAAATGTAAATGTGTGATATATGTTGTGTTACAAAGTGTATATGATTTCATGATATTATAAGTTTATTATTTTCAGATGTTGTTTTCATGGATTTCGCTGAGGTAAGTGGACAGTAAAGGATTTTATTATTGATAAAAGAATTTGTTATAAATTATGCTCCATTTGTTATTTTGTTTTATACTCGCCTTTACTTCCGTGGCGGTGAGATAGTGTGATGTCTTTACTGGGCTGGTGTAGCTCATTCCTTATTTAACCATTTCAGATCAGGGAGACATTGTTCCCGAGCCCGTTCCGCAGGAAGATGGCGAAGGGGACGCCTAAAGAGTTCATAGTTATATTTATAGTTCTTATCTCGAGTATCTCTTTTAGTTAGTTTGTTCTTTCATGATTTGAGTACGTTTTGGTTATTGTGTAAGGGATGTTAATCAAAATTTTTATTACGCTTCCGCATTTGACATTTTTAATACATATATCTCATTTAAATTTTCGGGGCCGTTACAACCCATCTGACCATAAAGTGTTTGTGGCCAGAGGAGCAACCTTTTTGGAAAGGAAATTTCTTTTTGAAGGAAATTATAGTGAAAGAATTGAACTTGATGAAGTTCAAAAAACTAATGAATTAATACAAGAAGAGGATCATGAGAAGCAAGTTGAGCAACCTTTACTAGATATTTTGAAGATGGCAAGGAAGTTGTCATCTGCAATAGTTAAGGTTCAAGAAACAAGCGTTGTTTAAGGACTAGTTAATGAACCTGTTCAAAATCAGATTGAACAGCAACCTAATCTAGTACAAAGTGAGAAAGTTATACACGAACCTCTTAGAAGGTTTGGTAGACGATGTCATGCACCATACAGGTTAAATCTTTTAATGCAAGATGATGTAACAAATGAGGTTAATCATGATGATGATGACCCCAAGACCTATAAAGAGGCTATGCAAGGTTCTGATTATGAGAAATGGATAAAGGCCATGGAATCTAAAATAAAATCCATGAAGGTAAATAAAGTTTAGACTTTGGTTGAAACTTCAATGGATATAGAGCCTATTAGTTGTAGGTAGGTTTTTAAGAAAAAAATTAGAGCAGACGGAAAGGTGGAGACCTATAAAGTCCGTCTTGTTGTTAAGGGGTATCGTCAAAAGGAGGGAATCGATTATGACGAAACATTTTTTCCTGTAGCAATGCTCAAATCTATTCGGATTCTACTTGTTGTAGCTGCATACTATGATTATGAGATGTGACAAATGGATATGAAAACAGCTTTCCTAAATGGTGAGTTAGAAGAGGATGTGTATATGACACAACTTGAAGGTTTCATATCCCCATTTGATCATGATAAAATCTGTAAGCTATAAAGATCCATTTATGGATTAAAACAAGCATCTCTGAGTTGAAATATTCATTTTAACAAAACAATTAAAAGGTTCAATTTTGTTAAATGCGAAAAGGAATCTTGTGTGTACAAAAGGCTAGTGGGAGTACGATTATTTTTTTAGTGTTGTATGTAGATGATATATTACTCATTGGGAAGGACATACCAGCATTACAAAATATAAAGATTTGGCTATCTGAACAGTTCTCCATGAAAGACTTGGGAGAAATAGCTTATATACTGGGATAAAAATCTATAGAGATAGATCTAAGAAGTTGCTTGGACTTTCCCAGTTTATGTATATTGACACCATTTTGAAGAAGTTTAATATAGAAAATTCTAAAAGGGGCTATCTACCGATAAGCACTGGAAGTACTCTAAGTAGAGAGAATTTTCCTAAGACCTCTGAAGAGAGAGAAAAAATGGGTAGAGTCCTGTATGCTAATTCAGTGGGAGCTATCATGTATACCATGACATGTACACATCTTGATGTGGTTTATGCACTAGGAGTGCTTAACCGATATCAGACAAATCCTGGTGAGGAACATTGGAAAGTGGTAAAAACCATTTTTAAGTACTTGAGAAGAACTAAAGACCAACTCCTCATCTATGGAGAATCTGAGTTAAAACTAGAAGATTATATCGATGCAAGTTTTGCTTCAAATAAAGATGATAGTAAATCTAAATCTGATTATATTTTCACCTTAAATGGTGGTGCAGTGAGTTAGAAAAGTTTCAAATAAGGTACGATAGCTAATTCAATGATCGAAGTAGAATATATAGCGGCAAGTGAAACTGCTAAGGAAGCTGTTTGGATGAAGAAGTTCTTAACTGAACTTGGCATGGTTCCTTCAATAGAAGGTCCAGTTCCATTATTGTGTGACAATACTGGAGTGATCGCTCAAGCAAAAGAGCCGAGATCATATCAAAAGTTCAAACACATTTTGCGTAGGTACCACTTAATTAGAGAAATCATTGAACGTGGGGACGTTCAATTTAAAAGGTTGATCGAAAGGATAATGCAGCTGATCCGTTCACTAAAGCTCTTGGTGCAAAGGAGTTTGACAAGCATAAGTGGAAGTTAGGAATGGAGTACATGACAAATTGGATCTAGTGCAAGTGAGAGATTATTGGAGATATAAGTGTTATGTCCACGATCTAATTATTCGTGTAATATATTGAATACATTATTATTTAACAATTTATTTTAATATATGACAATAATATTTTATTATTATATCGTTTAATTTATGTGATAAAGTTCTTAATTAAATTTGTAGGTTTTATATCAAGATGAGGATATTAATAATGAGCGTAAAATATTTCATGACTTAATTTAAAATATTCTTAGTCGTTTGATCATTAAAATGAGACATTAATGATCCAATAAGACTAATATATATGTGATGGTCTCTATAAAATAAAGATTAATTGATCTCATTAATTAAATCATATATATAGATGATGCATATGGAGATATGATCATTGAACCGAACCAATTAAAAATTTCTAATGGTTAATATTATCTTAAACTGTCAATAAAATATTTTCTTATTTTGATAAGATGTAAGAATTTTCTTAGACCTGAGATAATCATAGTAATTGATAAATCATTTATTACACTTTGATTTTGGACACCTATTGTCATAAAACTATAATTGAAAGGATATTGAGTGTAATTAAATACTTATAGAATTAATGATTGATCAAGATGTGATCTGTCAAATTCGGTAATAAGTTTAAGTTTTATGTTGTCATTCATTATAATGATTAAATTAAGACTTTAGTCAGGGTAGTTGAATGAAGGAAGAAAAGAGTTTCTTATGTCATTCATTAGTCAATTATAATTGATATAAAATATAGTTGATTATCTATTGGGATTTGACTGTTAAACTACATCCTAGAGTTAACCTGGAGTAATAATAACGGAAGAAAATATTACATATTTCTTTAGCAGGTTCTTGAGAGTAATTGTACATTTAATGTTATTCGTTCGTTGAGTAGTGTTGCTAGATACCAATCTTAATTAGCAAATTATTTTAACTAATTTGCTACCAGTTTAGTGTTGAACATTTGAGATTGCACACAAATAAGTGTTCTGACTTTTGTTAAATAGATTAATTATTTTAATTATTTAAGAATTAAATTAAAAAATTTAATTTAATCAAATAAATAAAATTTTTAATTTAAATAGAATATTATTATATTATTTATTAGCGCTGAGAATATAATTAATATTATAAATATATTAAATTTTTTTTTAATTTTAAAATTTAAAATTAATATTTATTTATTTTAGTTATTATATTATTAATATAATAATATAATATGTCTGATTATTATAATAATTGAGATTATCATAAAATTTAATTTGAAATTAAATTGATTTATAAAATTATTTTATTAAATAATAATAATTTAAAAGGAGAAATATATATACATATATATGAGATATATATATATATATCTTTGGGTGAAAAAAAGAAAAAAAAAAAGGTGGATGAGTCCAAATAAATTTGGACGTGGAGAGAGAGAGTCCAAAAGGAACTCCTCCACCCATGTCATATATATATATATATATATATATATATAAAATATAAATATGTGTGTGGGGTTTTTGAAAAGTAAGAGAAGGGAATTAGAAAATTAGCCAGTGTCACGGTGGATTCTCTCTTAAGATTTTGTTAAAAAATTTTAATATATTTATATTGTTTAATTTGTACATACGTTACGTTTAATCAAAAAGTTAAACGGTAAATATTAATTTTGGTATAAATACGTATAAAATGTTCGTATTTTTAAATAATTTTAATTTGATAATTCACTGTCAGATATGTTTTAAATTTTATTTTTAACATGCAATATAATTTTTAAGCACAAATAGATCAGATTAAATTATTATTTTTATTTTTTCCTAAGTGTCATGCAAGTATTATAATCTATCATATACACACATATACATACAAATAGAAAAAAAAATGTGTGTTAAATGAGAAGTTTAATATAATGATAAATTTATAATAAATATATTTTAATTAATATTATTTAAAATAGTTGACAATTTTTTATGTCAAAAATTTTGAAAAATGAAAGGATTAATTTAAGATTTTAATATGAATTAATTATATCAATTATTAAAATGAAAAATATAATTATATTTGAATTATTAAAAACAAAAAATAAAATCTTTTCTTCTTTACTAATTTTTTAATAAAATTAATTTGTTCATATTTTTATATTAATTAAAGTAAATTAAAATTACAATTTTAATACAAATAGAATATAAAATAATAATCAAATATGAACTAAGCATCTTCTTCCCAACCCATCTAAGTCGTCATCTTTTTCTTTTTCCATCTTACAATCAAACTACTAAATAAAATATTATATATAATAATTATATAGCTCACATTACTATCTAGATGTAGAGGTCCAGAACCATAAAGCAAATGAATTTAATATTAAATGCAGAAATGATTAATAGAGTTAGAGTTTATATTCTTTATACAATAGTATAGAATGCCCAATAGGGTTATAAGAATGTCTCTTTTAAAAGATAAATGGTAATTAAAAAAATAAAAAGAAGAGCAAATACATAAGTATTATAAAACAACCTTTATTAGCACTTGAAGAGAGTCTGGATAGTGAACTACTCACAACTTTTTTGCTGATCGGGATCTGGATCTTAGTACTCATGATATGAAATAGTTAATTAAAAGGTGAGCTACATCACCCCAATAAGAATATTATACTAATCATAGATACGAAAAATTAAAAATTAGTAAAAATAAAAAAATAACTAATGAACTCCTTACTTTATTTAAATACATTTAAACTTGAAGACGTTTGTTTAATATTTACCGTAATGAGTTTTCAAAAATAACCTATGAAAACCCATATCCATACCACTTTTCATTTTCAGGCATAAGAGAACAAAAGACGATAATTTTTCTTTTTTACCTCCTTACTGGCACCCCTGGGGGTCCATAGGGGTGTCCCCCCTACTCGTGAATCCAATATCTAATTTTACAATTAACCGGCCGTCTCTATCTCTCTTCTGGCAATGAGCGCCAAATATTCCATTACCTTGATATCTTGTCTGGTATGAGGGTAAACTGTATCTCTTAAACCTTTTCGATAAGGGACTTCTCAGCCTTATCCGACTGAGGTAACGTTCAGGGTAGGGTTCCCTATGTACCGGACCCGTCCACTCTTTTTCTATATAACCAGCAAGTCTTTCACATATAGATTTTCATCAATAAAATAACCAACAAATGTATACCAATATCTCATATCACATTTACAAATTAATTAAACTAAATTCTGTTGATGGTATAAAATTGAATAAACCAGATAAATTGATAAGACCATTGAAACTATAAATTAAGAGCATGTACGATACGAAAATCAAGCAAATAGACCAGTACAGGAAGAATAAACGGAAAATCAAGACAATTGTGAATTAACTAGTTTTAGCTCCACTAGTGACTTATAATTATTTTTCAACTTTTTAAATTTTTATAAAAATATAAAATTATACATTGTTAAGCCCCAATTTACCGTAACGGAGAATAGAGTGAGAGATCCTTACTCAGATCGGTGTTTCGAGATGTTGTGCTGTCTACCACACCTCTAAATGGGTACTTGGTTTCTTAAATTTTTCCTATAGAATCCAAAATACTTATCACGTACCTAAAAATACCGCAAAAATTCAAAATTGGTGTCAAAAACAATTTTCGGCCAATTTTTGGATTCTGGCATGACGCCGACTCCGCCGCTCACGGAAACAGTTCATCTCGATCAAACAGATTTTGGCTAGTTTTGACCGATTTTACACGTATCTCTGTGAAAAAATACGTTATGAGATTTTAGTTTGCCAAAAAATTATAAAAATACCAAACCTATCGGCGAGTCACCAGGTGCGACAGCTCCACCGGTCCTCTTTCGCGACTGGGGTTCCTTCTTCGGCTAACCAGCACAGAGAAGGACAATACAATGATAAAAAAATCGTATGAAACGGGAATCGTAAAGGGGCTCATCGGAGAAATTTTGTGGCTTTGGCTGCAGTGGCTCCGTCGGGCTTTACCTATAATTTTTGGCTCAATTGCCGTCCCTTTTGCTCTGATTTGGCCATAGGGTTGCTTAGAATCGAATTTCGAGTGGGTAGGGAGAATTTTTACTCTTTTTAGCGGTCGACGGTGGCTCTGGTGCAGCAGCGGTCGGCGATCGGCCTTTTTATCCGATGCTTTGTTCTTCTTCTCCAGCGGGGGTTGGCTGCTAGGGTTTGGGTTCTCATGTGACGCGAAATATTTATTCCAATCACGTGTCGATCTGGACTGTTCATCGTGATTGATCTCATCCGTTCGATTGCACTTAAAGAGAAAACGAATCTGAACTGTTCATCGCGATTGATCTTTGTCATCCGATTGCACTTAAGGGAAAAATGATTCTGAGTCGTCCACGTGCGCGAGATCGATCATGGATTGTCCGATCGCGGGGCACGCGGATCGCCTATGTGGCTTCCTGCGTGGGGCCAACGTCAGCCTGCCTTGCCACACAGCATGCTCTTGTTCATCAGGGCTACTGATTGAGCTATCCTACATGGCTAAATTTCTTCTTTTTGTACTTTGATCCTCCAGTTTCTAATTTTTCTTTCAAAAATACCCCCCGAACTTAAATGTTTGCCTTTTTTTTTCAAAATTACTTTTAGTTACATCCCTAACTTATTTTTTTCTAATAATTTAATAAAATTGAATTAAAATTAATTTATAATTAATTAATTAATTTATTTGCTTAAAATACCAAAATTGATCTCATGCCAAATTTCAGGCTTTAGTGTTACAACTCTCCCCTCTTAAGAAGAAATTTGGTGTCTCAAATTTCTCACCCTCTCACTTAGTTAAATAGTTGGGAATACTGAACTTTGAAGTCAAGATTTTAGCTCCCATGTGGCATCTTTCTGTGTGTGATTCTGCCTTAGGACCTTGACGAAGAAAATTTCTCTGTTGCGGAGTACTCTACTGTTTCACTCTACAATGCCCACTAGTACCTCCTTATAAGATAAATCCTCCTGAAGTGAAGGGGGCTCGTGGGACAAGATATATGAGAGGTCTGAGTTGTGGCATGGACATATAAAACATATTATGAACCCTGAATAAATTTAAAGGTAGTGCAAGTCTGTAGACGGTCGTACCAATATTGTCTAAGATCTCAAATGGTTGAATGAACCGGGGGGATTTAATTTCTCATTCTTGTCAAACCTACTGATTTCCTTGAAAGGGGTGACCTTGATGAATACTCGATCACCTTTTTCAAATTTCAAATCTCTCCTCCGGGTGTCCGTATAACTCTTATGTCTGCTTTGTACTATCTGAATATTCTTCATGATCTTGACTATCTTGGCTGTAGTCTCATCTACAAGATCTAGACCGAACAATTTTTTATCACCAAACTCTTCCCAACAGATCAAAAATCTATAGGGACGGGCATATAATGCCTCGTACGGAGCCATGCTGATGCTTACTTGGTAGCTGTTATTTTAAGCGAACTCTATCAAATATAGGTGATCATCCCAATGGCCTCTGAAGAGTAGAAGACAAGATCGGAGCATATCTTCTAGCGTGCGAATTATTCTCTCTGATTGTCCATTGGTTTAAGGGTGGAATGCAATCTTAACATCCCATTCCCCTTCTTTGCAAATATGACTCCCGCACCTCAAGGAGATACACTGTGTTGGATGAACCCAATGTCTTGCAAATCTTTTTTCTCAATTTTTCTATCTCGACACGGCTCATACGGTAAGGGACAACTGAGATAGGCAGGGTGCCAGACTGAAGATCTATAGTGTATTCAACTTTCCTGTCCACTATCAATTCATTTAGTTCATTAAAAAATACATCCGGAAAGTCTCGGATTATCAGGATATCTCGAATACAAACTTCTTTCTTAGGTTTGCCTAATGTAGAGAAGACAACCGAGTTAAAACACTATATAATAAACAAATTACCGTGAGAAAATAACATTTAAAATTTTCATTAACTTGTAAAAGGCTCTTCGCTAAGAGGGTTGAATACAAGTTTCTTGTGAAAAAAATCTACGGTGGTGTTGTACACTGCTAATTAGTTCATTCCTAGGATTACATTAAAGTTTCTCGTGTCAATATCTATCAAATCTACACTAAATTTCCTATCTACTATCGTAATAAAAGCTTTGTATATAACCTCCCCTAGTAGCGTTCTACTCCTAGGAGTAGACACAAACAATACAGAATTAAGTTTTTCAGGTGATACATTTACGTTTTGTGTAAAGGTATGTGAGACAAAAAACTGTGAAGCACTAGTATCAATCAAGACATGTGCAAGGTGATTACATATATTGTACGTACCCTGTATCACGTCCGGGTTAGCTTCAGCATCCTGTTGAGTGAGGTTGTAAGCTCTGCCCTAGGTAGGAGGTTTGGCTTGGTTCTAATTTTACAGGCACTCTCTCACGTAGTGTTGGGTATTCCCACATATGCAGCAGACATTATTGAGATGATAACAGGGTCAGTCCCCATGAGCTTTGCAGTGTTTGCAAGTCCTACCGTGTTCTGTTACAGAAGCCTGAGGAAAAGCCTACGTCACTGGCCTAGGCCTCTTGTTTTGCTGAACAGGTGCTGTGTGTTCATTTCTGTGGTGTGGAATTGGGGGTCTGGGATTCTCCACTGCTTGAGGAAAGATGCAAAGATTTCTATGCACTAGCTTTTCCTTGGCTAGAACAACTGAGTAGGTATTGAGCTCAAATATGTACAGTTGCTCTCTGATCTCAGGACTGAGGCCCCACTCAAACTTTCTTGCCTTCCTGCCTTCATCCATCATGCTCTCAGGGGAATACCGACCCAACTCCAGGAACCTTCGAGCATACTTTGACATAGTCATATCACTTTGGGCTAGGTATGCAAATTTTATTTCATTTAGATGTCAGAGGTGCTCTAAGAGATACTCTACATTGAAGGCCATCAGGAACTGTTCTCCAGTGACTAGAATGGGTAGGGTGGCCTGCATGAGCTGCCACCAACGACCTGCTTCTCCCACAAACATGTAGGTGATAAATACAACTTTCTGTTTGAGAACCACCCCAAGAGTCGCGAAGGTCTTCTTTGTCTCAGCTAACCAATACTCGACCTCTTTAAAAAGGATGTCCCTGTAAAAGTAGATGAGTTTAATCTTTTGTACCTTTCAATGTAGTATGGTTCTGATACCAATTATAGAGGCTCAGAATGTAACACCCAAATTATTATTTTTATTTTTGTATTTGAATTTTAGTTTAATTTTTTATACATTTAATTTATAAGATTTTAATTCAATTTAATTTAATTTAATGAAAATAAAAAGAATAATAATGATAAAATAGAGTAAAATTATTTTTTAGATTTAATTGAATATATTTTGGAAAAAAGGGGTGAAAATTTGGATTCTGGGGTGTTTTTGAAAAGAAAATCAGAAACTAGGGGTAAAAACGTAATTTAGAAAAGTTGTACCACATCAGCAGCCACGTCAGCAGCCCAGTCAGTAGCCTCGGCCAACCAGGACATGCCGCGAGGAGAGGAACGCTGACACAGGACGAGCCACGTGGGCGATCCGCGTGCGCGCGATCGGACAGCCCAGATTTGTTCTCGCGCAAAAGAAAGACCCAGATCCGATTCCGCGCGCACGGACGACCCAGATCAAATGAGCGCACGGACGACTCAGATCTTATGCGTACGGACGGCCCAGATTTAATCCCAAATAAATCGCGATCTAACGGTTCAGATTAAAACTTGATAGACGGGTGAGATTAAAAGGGGAAGGGTATAAATAACCCCACCCACATCCGACCACAAAACCCTAGCCGTGAGTGCCTCGCCGGAGAAGAAGAACCAGACGCCGGAGGAGTCGGTCGCCGCCACCCGCCGCCGCATTGGAGAATTTTCCGACCACCACTCGAGGTAAATTTTCTCCTCCTGGCTCATTTTTCGATGCTGAATCCACCTATGGCCAAACCGGAGCCAAACCACTGGCCAATTGGCCAAAAAACCTCGCCGGAGTCCAGCGATGCCGTCGCGGCTTCCCTATGTTTTTGCCTCCGATGAGGCCCTTCCCGGTCTCCGTTCGATGCAATTTTTATACCACTGTGATCACCGTTCTTTTCTCTACAGGTTGACAGGAGCAAAACATCAAAACGCGACTCACGCCGGAGAAGCCGTCGCACCCGAGGGCACCGCCGCCGGTAAGTCTCGATTTTTCGTGATTTTTTGGCCCACCGAGGGCCCTAGTGTTGTTTTATCGCAGGGACCAATGCAAGTTTGGCCGAATTCGGCCGCAGCGGCTTCGTTCGGTTTTACCAGCAATTTCCAGCTTAACCTTCATCCCCTTGCTTCGATTTGGCCACAGGGTTGTTCGGAATAGAATTTCGTGGGGGGATAGGAAATTTTTATCTTTTTTAGCGACCGATAGTTGCTCCAGTCCGACGGCGGTCGGCAGTCGGCCTCTTTCTCTAGCACCTTGTTCTTGTTCTCCAATGGGGACTGGTTGTTCGGGTTTGGATTTTCATGCGACACAAAGTATTTATACCCATCCCTCGTCGATCTAGATCGTTCATCACGATTGATCTTTTCCGTCTGATTGCGTTTAAGAAATAAACAAATTTGAACCGTTCATCACGATTGATCTCAGCCGTCTGATCGTGCTTAAAAGAAGAACGAATTTGGGCTGTCCACACGCACGGGATTGATTCTGGGCCTTCCGATCACGGGACATGCGGATCGCCTGCGTGGCCTTCCATGTGGTGCTGACGTCAGCATGTGTTGCCTCACGACGTGCTCCGATTTTATTTGGGCTACTGATTGGACCGTCCTATGTGATTGAACTTTCTCTTTTTTTAGTTTAACCCCCTATTTCCAATTTTTTTTAAAAAAAATATCTCCCAAACTTAAATTTTCACCAAATTTTTATAAAATTACTTTTAATTACATCCATATCCTATTTTTTCTTAATAATTTAATAAAATTTAATTAAAATTAATTTATAATTTATTTATTTATTTATTTTTTTAAAATACCAAAATGGATTCCGGGTCAAATTTGGGGCTCGGGTATTACACTAGATGTTTTATATATAAAATTATAATTTATGTTTGAATGTACTCTTAATACATTATATTCGATAGCAAATAATTTAAAGATTATTGTAATATTTTGTATGTATAAAATATGAATTATTTTAAGTTATGTTGGTTGCATGTATTTTGGTGTAAAGATATATATATATATATCTTATTTCTTTCTTTTAAGTGCTTATTTATTTATATTTATATTTTCGTTAAAATATATATTTTAAATTTAGTTAACTAATCAAATATCTAGAAGAGTGGAGGCAAGCCCAGATTATCCGAAACAGAGAAACTGTGCAAACCAACCATGCTGCATAATACAGAGAAAAAAAGCACCTGTAGAAGGGAGTTGGAAGTGTAATATTGATAGCACAGTGTTTACCTCGGATGCCGTAGCAGGGTTTGAAGCTGTTATAAGAGACTTCTCGTGTGTAGTTTTAACTATGTTCTCAGGATAGATTATGGAATGTCGGTTGCCGTTTCAAGTAGAGTTGTTGGGGTGCCATCAGACCTTGCTCCACATTGTATCCAATGTCCAAAGGCCCGGGATGATGAAGGTAGATTCCCAACTAGTACAGAAAGTTTTGACATCGACAGAAGTTGATCACTCAAAATTTAGGTATATCATAGATGATTACCGTTGTAACATCTGGGCTCAGAAATTTGGCTCGGAATAATTTTATATTAATAAAATAATATATTAAAATAATTTAATTTTTATTGATTTTATTTTAATGAAATTATTTTAGAAAAAATACATTTAGGGAATGGAATTAAAAATAATTTTGAGAAAATGGATGAAACTGTGAATAAAGTGAGATATTTTCGAAAGAGAAATTTAAAGCAGGGAGTAAAATCAGAAAAAGGAGGAATACAGTCATGTGAGACGGCTGCATCAACAGCACGGCGAATCAGAATGCGTTGCGTGGCGGACACGCTGACATCGGCTCCAGGCGGGAGCCATGTGGGCGATCTGCGTGGTTGGCCGATCCAACGGTCCATATTGCTTCCCGTACGTACGGACAACTCAGATGCATTTCCACTTCAGACATGATTAAAAGGAGCGCTTCAATCCAATCATGTGGCCCAAAGCCATTCCCCTGAATAAGAGGGATTCAACGAATTAAAAAAGGTCACGTGTCCCTTCACAGACGACCCAAATCAACTCAGAAAAGTTATTTAAACTTCGCGTTTCAGGAAACCTTAACCCTAGCCGCACTAGTCTTCGTTGAAGAAAAAGAAGGGCGGCCAGAAAGAAACTGACCGCCTTTGCCGCTGCACCGAAGCCACCACCGATGTCGAAATTGTATTTTCCCCCTTTCTCGTTTGGAATTCGATTTTAAACCTACTCACACCCTTATCGTAGCCAGAAGGCCATGGCATAAGTCGAAAATTGTCAGCAGAGCTCAACTGAGCCGCCGCAGCTGCGACCCAAAACCCCTCCGCTGAATAGAAGCCCCGACCACGAGAGAGGAATGGTAGAGCCACTGCACTGAAAAACCCTTCTGTCATAAGGTGTCAGTTTTTTGCATTTTTCGATCAACAGAGACCCCATAACTTGGTTTTTCGTAGGTTTTCATGCAAAATCGATCAAAATCGACTTAAACCGACAAAAAGGGGCCAGGCAAAGAGGAACTGCCGTCATGGGTGGCGGAGCCAGCGCTGGAGCATAGCAGCGCCGGCGTGCCAGAACCTTAAATTGGCCAAAAAAGTTTAAAAGTAACTATTTTAGCCTTTTGAGCTATTTTTAGATAAGTGAGAGGTATTTTTAATTTTCACAGAAAACATTCAAAAAATCTGGCGACCATTAGGAGGTGCAGTGAAAAGTACAGTGTTTTGGACATCGATACAGAATAAGAATCACTCACCATTTTCTCCGTTATGGTAAATTGGAGCTTAATAATTGATAATATTGTGTTTTGTAAAAAAAAAAAAACTCTAAAATTAATTACAGGTCACTAGTGAATCTGGAACCGGTCAGTGTATAATTGTCCTAACTCATTCATGTTGTCTATTTATTTTTTTATACTAATTAAATTACTTATTGTTACACCGTGTGCATTAAATTGTAAATTTTAATTGCTTTCTCATTTTTTGATTGTCTAACTATTATTTTGATCTGTTGACTGATTTGAATGAATACCCTAATTACGTTTCTTAATGGTTAAAGTATAAATTTTTATTGTCTGCTTAAATTTCGTTATATTAATCTGTAAATATAAAATGAGATGTTGGTATGTGATTGGTGATTGGTATATGATGTGAATCTATGTATGAAATACTTACTAGGTACCTTGGAAAATGGTGGATGGACTCGATATATAGGATAACCTTACCGTGGATATTACTTCAGTCAAAAGGGGCTAAAAAGTCTCATATCGGAAGGGGTTGTGAGGTATAGTTCACCTTCATACTGGACAAAGTATTGACGTGGTGGTATGTTTGACGCCTATTACAGGACGAAGTATGGGTGAAACGACCCATGAACTCGAAATGAGATAAATTATAAATTTAGTGTAGAAGCGAAATAAATAGTTAGGATTTACATTCCTTACACAATAATTCAGATTACCCATTAGGGCTACGGGAATGACCATTTTAAAAGAAATAATGAAAAATCAAAAAAATAAATGAAAAATAAATATCTGGGCTTCCTACTCGCAACCCTCTTTTGGATCGGGCTCTAGATCTTGGTCTTCTTAATCTGAAATAGTTAATGAAAAAATGAGCTACATTAGCCCAGTAAGAATATCACGCTACTCGCCGACACAGAAATTAAGGTTCGTAGAAATCATAAAAATAACTAATAGAGCTCTTAATTTAAGTAAATTTGTTTATCATAAATAAAATCATTTACCACATACTTACTGCAGCGAAATTTTCAAAAAATTAACTTATAAAGTCAATAACATACACTATATCAAAATCTTCTATTCAATAAGTTAGAACAACAACTTTCTCTTTTATCAACCTACTAGTATCAATGGGGCTCCACAGGGATGTCCTCACTAGGTATGAACCTTTATTCAACATTTTTAAACAACAGGTCGTCCCTATACCCCATCCGGTATGAGCGCCAAAAGATACTATCTCTCAATACCCCGTCCGGTATGAGGGTGAAATGGGCCGTCCCCATACCCCGTCCGGTATGAGCATCAAATTATCAATCCTCGATACCCCGTCTAGTATGAGACAACGTTCATGGTAGGGTTTCCTATGTACTAAGTTCGTCCACCATCTCTCAGGATATCCAATAAGGCTGCCGTTCATCCATCCACTTAATCAAACAATTTTTCGTTTACCTTTAATTTCTAGTCTTCCAATTTAACTGTAATCACATAAAACAAGCAATACATACATCAAGGAAACACAATCGCATCATCATACCAATTCCAGTGTATTATCATGCATTCGAAAACTGTAAAATCAGAAAATCAGTTACACATAGCAAAAAGTAATAAATAACCGGTTCTGGCTCCGTTAGTAACCTGTAATTAATTATGATTATTTTTTAAGTTTCACAAAATATTATATTATTTAAAATTAAACTTCAATTCCTTAACAGAGAATAAGGTGAGAGATTCTTACTCGAATTAGTATCCGAACACTAAGTTTTTGACTGCACCTACTGATGGTCCCTGGGTTCCCTGAATTTTACTTCAGGGATTAAAATACACTACAAGTACCTAGAAATACAAAAAAAAAAAAAAACTCAAAATATGTGTTAGTCAATAACATACACTGCGACTCCGTCGTGCTCTGGCGACAGCATCACCGTCCACGCAGCGATTTGCCTCAGGTTGTCAGTTTTCAGCTGGTTTTGTACCAATTCCTACGAAAAAATACGTTAAGGGACCTCAGTTGGCCAAAAAATTCGAAAAATCGAAGCTTACTGGCAGCGGGGTTCTTCGGTGCGGCGGCTCGACCAGTTCACCTTCATGGTTGGGTATTTTGCTTCAGTTAACCTGTAGAAAAATGGATGGTGATTATAATGGTAGAAAAATTATACGAAATGGGAATTGGAATGGGCCTCATCGGAGGCGATTTTTGCTTTTTTCTGCGGCGGCACTGCCCTGCTTTACCAGCGATTTTCGATCCATTCTTTGGTCCTTTTGTTCCAATTTGACTATTTGAGTATTTTTCAATTTGAATTTTGAGCGAATGAAATTTTTTTTACCTTTTTTTGGCGGTTGAAGGCGACTCTGGCACGGCAGCAAGCGACGATCGGCTCCCTTCCCGACGACTGGCTTTCTTCTGCGGCAGGGGAGATCTGGCAGCTAGGGTCAGGGTTTGGTGTGAGGAGAGGTATTTATATCCGTTTTCTTTTAATCTTGGTCGGCCATCACGTTTGATCTGAACCGTCCGATCGCATTTGAATAGGAAGTGAATCTGGACCGTTCATCGCTATTTGATTTTGTCCGTCTGATCGCGTTTAGATAGAAAATGAATATGGACTGTTCATCGTGTTTAATCGTGACCGTCCGATCGTGTCTGAGGAGGGAACAGATCCGGACTATCCGTGCGCGCGAGAATAAATCCGAACCGTCTGATCGTGTGCATGCGGATCGCTAATGTGGTCTTCTGCGTGGCATCGTGTCTGCGTGCCTTGCCACGCAGTGCGCTCTGGTTCGTCGGGACTGCTGATTGGGCATCCTACGTGAGACAATTTTCTTAAATTACTTTTTGACCCCTAGTTTCTGATTTTTCTTTTAAAAATACTACCAAAACCCAAATTTTTACCTCTTTTTCTCAAAATTATTTTCAATTTCATTCTCCACCTATTTTTCTTTATTTTTACATTAAATAAAAATTAAAAAATTATATTTATACATTAATTTTAATTACATTAAAATTAATTAAGGGCACTACAATGGGATGACCAATTGATTAATAAATTGGATATTAGGTTCTCGTGTAGGAGGATCTCCCTATGGACCTCTAAGGGCATTGATAAATAATTAAGAATGTAAGTTTATTGTTATTGTACATTTAAATGTGAAATTAAAATACGATTCGGGTTATTACTTTCGTAGAACGATTTTAGAAACTCATAAAAATAAGTATGAAACTTACGTTTTTATATAAAACAAATGTATTTAAAAAAGATAAACAGCTTCATTGACTGTTTTATGATTTTTACTAACATTTAATTTTTCGTATCGGTATTAGGTATGATATTTTTACTGGATTAGTATAGATCATTATCCTATTTAACCATTTTAGATCAAGAAAACTAAGATCCAGATTATGAGCTATAGGAGGGTTGCGAATAAAAGTTACCTTTCGGATCCTATCAGAGTTGCTCAACAGAGATTAAACTCCAAATAATTTTTATTTCGTTTTATTTTAATTATTCGTTCCGTTATTATAAACTTTTATAAAGAAAAATTCTCATAATTTTATTGGATATTATAATTTACTGTGTAAGAAATATAAATTCTAAATTCTAAATTGATTTCACTTATAGTTGATATAATTTAATATTTTTATTTTCTTAACTTTTGAACTTTTACGGTCGTGCCCTGCTGTAGCAAAGTCCAAAGTGAACATAGCTTATATTCAAACTTTCACATCTGGGAGGATTTACCTTTGCATATTGTTGTACACATTTCCTCATTAATGGTATTTGATTATTTAAAAAAAGATTATCAAAGGTAACATTTAATTGTGTATTATAAATTCTTCTTTTTCTTTAAAATGATTTTAGTAAAATATTTAGAAAGATTAAATAAATTTCCTTGTCTTTGCAAAAATTAATTTATTATAATTTTTTTTATTATAAATTACTTATGAGTTTAAGATTTTCACAAATTAATAAATTAATCATTTAATATATAAAACAATATGCCGGATTTATTATAAAATAATGCTTGTGAAAATGTTGGTTCAAAAAGATGGTCATTGAGGCAATCGCTAAACGCCACGTGTAGCACAAAGAAACATTCTTCTACTCACTACTGCTGTGCATTTGGCATTTGGTTATTGGACCAAATTCATTCTTAGACTACTTTTTTTTTTTTTTTGCATATTCTTATTTATATTAATAAGAATATGCAAAAAAGTTACTTTGAAAGAAATTTAAAATTAATAAATCAGCGTATGATGAAATGATTGGATTTTGATGAATAATTTTAAATTAGTATTTGGTTAATTATTATTTGTTTTATTAATTTTATTAATTATAAATGAAATGATCATTATTTTATTAATTATTATTTTTTATCAAAAATTTCAAACAGCCCCATTCAGAAAAAAGAAAAAAAAAAAAGAAAACTGAAAATTTCAAAATATAAAGATAGGTGGGTTGTGATTCAATTATTTAAAAAACAAAATAGCAATTAAAAATAAAAATAAAAATTAAATAAATGGGAGCTAAATTAAAAATCCTATAGACAATATCATAATATCCCATTAAGCAGAAAATATTTAAGCTAAAAAATATCCTCGTTTTACTGTTAATAATTAAAATAAATAATAAATTATAAAATTATAAATATTTAATCTAAAAAAATACCTGAAGAGAACCTTCTTGATTTTCTGCTGCTACAAAATAATAATAATAATAATAATAAATAAATAAATAAATAAGAATATTGAAATTTTTGGGTTTTAAAGAACGAGTCTCAAATATATTTTGGGACATGTTTATATAGATATATATATATATATGTACACACATATATTTGTAAAAAGAGGGAAGGGAGTAAACCACCACACACGGTTACGCGTAGCTCACACGGTTTGGCGCCCAGGCTGTTCTTCTCGTCGGTGATTACTTACAACTTCATTGCTTTACCTTCTGAATAACAGCTCAGCTCAAAAATGGCGGCGTTCGTACAGCCACTACTCGCTCCACCACGCATTAGACTCGTTACAAGTGTCGCCGAAACTCGCTCTACTCCTCGCTGGCGACAGTAATTGGTTTTGATTATGATCATTTGAATTGGAATCACCATTTTTTTCCTTTCTGATTTTTTTATGATCATCTGTATGGAGAATCATTCCTTTTGTAATTCATTCAAAAAATAACTTCTTGTTTTTTTTAAATCTCACTTTCATAATTTGTTATAAGTTGATAACAAAATACATCAAAAGCAATGGTTGGTTCGGAACTAAACAGGTAAAATAATATTATTATTTCTTGAGATTAAACAAATATAAAATTTTTACTCGGATCATTAAATTCTATGATGTTTGTATAATATCCAGATCCGAATTTTAGTTCGGGATCAATTTGGATATTTATAAAAATAATTACAAATTAATTTTATTTTATTAAATTATTTGAAAAAAATAAGTTAGGACGTAATTGAAAGCAATTTTAGAAAAAATAGATAAAAATTTGAATTCGAGTATGACGTGTGGCAAAAGACGCTGACATCAGCACCACGCAGGAGGTCACGCAGGCGATTCGTGTGCCCAACAATCTGACAGCCCAGGTTCGAACATGCGGGCGTGAATGGCTCAGATACATTCCTTCCTTAAGTGTGATTGAATGGACGAGATCAATCAGGATGAATGGTTCAGATTCGCCCACGTAATCGGCTTAAAAAGGCAATAATCAGACAGTTCTTCTCGCTCCACGTCGATGCAGATGGACGGCTTAGATCAACGTGGGATGAGTATATGAACATCACATCGCAAGAAAACCCCAACCCTAGCCGCCCTGCCCTTGCCGGAGAATAAAGACCATCCGCCGGAGAAGGAGACTGATCCTCGGTCGCCACTGCACTAAAGCCACCATCGATCGCCAAAAAAGGTAAAATTCTTCCCTACCCACTTGAAATTCGATTCTGAGTCTCTCCATGGCCGTATTGGAGCAAAAAGGGTGATGGATGAGCCGAAAATTGCAGACAAAGCCAGCAGCCAAAACCCTAAAACTCCTCCGATGAGTCCCTTCCCATTTCTCGTTTCACATGATTTTTCGACCATTATATTCATCATTCTTTTCTGTGCAGGTTAGCCGAAGAAGAAATTCCAACCGCGAAGGAAAATCGACAGAGCCGCACAAGGAGATCCCTCCGCCGGTAGGTTCGGTTTTTTTGTGATTTTGGCAAACTAATGCCACTTAACGTATTTTTTTACAGGGGTATGTGTAAAATCAGCCAAAATCGATCAAAACCGACTAGGCTAAGGCGAACCACCGTCGTGGATAGTGGAGCCAACACTGGAGCACAACGGCATCACCGTGCCGAGACCCTAAAATTGATTGGAAATGATTTTCGACACCGATTTAGGATTTTTGGGGTATTTCTAGTTGCGTAACGAGTATTTTAGATTTTTGCATGAAAATTTAATAAATTTGGGACCTATTAGAAGGTGTAGTAGAAAATGCAACGTCTCAAAATGCCAATCCGGGTAAGGATCCCTCACCATATTCCTTGTTACGGTAAATAGAGGCTTTATAATTAATAATTGTGTATTTTGTAAAAACTAAAAAAAACCCTAATAATAATTACAGGTTAATAGTAGAGCCGAAAAACTGGTCAGTGTACGATTGCTTTAAGCTCGTCTATGCGACTATTTATTTTCCTGTACGAAATTGCTTATTTCATCTATACCATTCATTTGTTGTTAAACTGTTGATGTTGCTTACCGCATACACTTTAATTCATAAGTTAATTGCTTTCTCGGTCATGATTGCCCAATTGTGATTCTTACTTGATTAACTGAGTTGAAATAAATGTCCTAGTTACGTTTCTTAATAGTTAAGGTATACAAATGTACTATTTGCTCAAATGTCGTTTGATTGATCTGTGAATTTAAAAATGGGATATTAGTAGGCGATTGGTGATTATTTGTTGATGAGGATCTATATATGAAAGACTTACTGGGTACGCTAAAAAATGGTAAATGGACCCAGTACATAGGAAAACCCTACTGTGGACAATATCTTAGTCGGATAGGGCTGAAGGTTACTATACTGGAAAGGTTGGGAGATATGATTCACCTTCATATCCAACGGGGTATCGAGGCAATGATGTGTTTGGCGCTCATTACCGAATTGTGTATTGAGACGGTCGGGTAAATTTACAAATCTAGATATTTGGTGCACAAGTAGAGGAATATCCCTATGGACCCATATGAATCACAATGAATAGGTAAAAATGGAGAATGACCGAATTTACTCACTTGTACATGAAATTATAAATGTTATATAAGTGTTTGTCTTATATGTTAGTTTTGAAAAACTCGTGACGGTAAGTGCGGAAATAATATTTTGATATTAAATGAATTTACTTATATTAAAGGCTACATTAGTTGTTTTGTGATTTTTACCAATCTTTATTTTCTGTATTAGTGATTAGCGTGATATTATTAATGGATTAGTGTAGATCACCATTCTATTAATCATTTTAGATAAAGAGGACCAAGATCCAAATCTCGATCAGTAAGAAGGTTGTGAGTAGTTTATCTCTCGGACCCCTTCAAGAGCCAGTGAAAGTCAACTCCTAAGACATTTATCTATATGTTTTAAATAATTTATTTGCTTCTTTTTATGGGTTACTGTAATAGAGATATTTTTGTATTCCTATTGAACATTCTAATTTACTGTGTAAGGAATACAAACCATAACATTATTATTCGCTTTCGCATTTAAATTATAAATTTATTTCTTTTAAGTTTTGGGTCTCTAAAATTTGAGTTAAATATTTTTATAAGGTAGATTGTCTTATATATTGTAATAGTTAAGTAAATGAAATTTTATCAAGTATATATGTATAAGTGAATAGTTACTTTGAATTATTTAAAGTTTTTTGATTTATTAAACCATAATCAACTATTAAATGAATGGAGAGTTATTACTTTTGGCTGCAATAAAGATATTATAGAATTATTTATGTCTCAAATGTACCATCAAAATGATCTCAATATATATATATATATATGTATATATATCACGAAGACTGATGGGTACCATGACGGTTGACCCATTAGAAATTTTTTTGGTGTGATATAAAAAAAATGTATTATTATTGGGATCCAACTGTAATTAAAAGTAAAATAATAGATTAAAAAGAATTCAATGGTGATGTTGAAATGGATAAGCAAATAGCTTTGTGGTCATCAGATTCAAGAGAATCAAACTCAGACTCGTCCTGAGAGACTTCAACCCATTACTTTATTTTAAATGATAACACGTTTATGTCTAATTAATTATATGTATATATATAACCCATCGTAATCTACACACACACAAACATAATTTCTCATCAACTCATTAAAATTAACATTTTTTTTTTTAAAAAAAAAAAGAAAAAGTCCGTTTCTTAACGGAGTTTAACTTGCAATATTAACCGACTCGGAAATAAACAGTTACAAATATATTAACATTTTGAGTTTGTTGGGTCCAGTATTTTCTACATAAAAACGGTTTTTTATAATTTCATAATAATAAATATTTTACTTACACTCGAGAAAATTATTTTCAGTTGTTTCAATTTTTACTGAAAATTATTTTTCAAATGGTAATTGAATTCTATAATATGTAATTTAGAATTACATTTTATAGTTAATTTAAAAATTATAAAAATCTTTTTATATATCAGAATAACAAAGAGTACATGGAACAAAATTAAAAAAATATTAATATGGAAAATAAAAATCGTTGTACGTATATTCTAAAATGTTCACACCATGCATATAAAGATAGAATTTTAAAATTATTTTATATTAATTTTCTTTTTATGCTAAGTAGAGGTGTTAAGATGGAGCAAATTTAGAAGCTGTATATCAATCCTCATATTCACTTTGTAATATAAATATAAAATATAAATTTACATATTGTCCTGTACCTGAATCGAAGTAGATAATTTTTTACGTAATAAAAATATAAAGTGAACAGCAAATCTAAACTAATATTATAAACATATAACATTAAAGTGAGAGAAAAAAGAAATAAGACCTTGTTTCCTGAATCTTGAATGAATTACAAACGGAATGATCATCCATATAAATGACCATAAAAAACTCAGAAAGGAAAAAATGGCCATTCAAATTCAAATGATCATCGCTGAAAACAAATCCCAAATTCTACAGGCTGCGTACAACAGAGAAACAGATCATTGATACAATTACAAAATGCAAAATGGATCGAGGCAATCGCCATTAGAAAGAGAAAAAGCTAAACAAAGAGGTTAATCGGAAAACAAAATAGGTTTTTCAAAAAACTAACAAATTCATCACGTAGGTTGATGATAGATAGGTTGATGATAGATAAAGATAGATTCATGGAGAAGTAGAGGAAGAAGAAGATGACAGAGGAGTGATTCTCTGTTTTCTATTGAAACAGAGACAAGAGGAAAAAATGAGTTTAAGAACGTTCCGAAAAATTTGGCCTCTTTTAGGGATGAATCGGGGAGACGAGCGAGTTTCGGCGACGCTTCGAACGAGTCTAGTGCGCGGTGAAGAGGTAAGTGGCTGTACGAGTGCCGCCATTTTTTAAGCTGAGCTGTGATTCTGAAGGTAAAGCGACGGAGTTGGGAGTTATTACCGACGAGGAGAGGGGCCTGGGGATTCTAATAGGCAAACCGTGTGTCTCTGCGCTACACGTAACCGTGTGTGGTGGTTTACTCCCTCTCTTTACAAATATATGTATATACATATGTGTGTGTGTGTGTGTGTATATATATATGTCCTGAACTATATTTTGAGACTCGGTTCTTTGAAACCACCACAAAATTTCAGTTTTCTTTTTCTTTAATGGCGATTATCACTGTAAATATGTTGATTACTGCAAATGTAATCATTTCATCATTTGTTAATTACTACAATCATTTACCCAACCTATATTTTTAATTTAATATTTAGTTTCGTCATTGCCGAGAAAAGGGTTTTGCATGCATTTCACTTTAAATTTTTAAGAGTTTAGTTAATCATGTTTAGGTCCTAATCACTAATTATTTTGAGTTAAAATTATTAATTTACTGTAACAGAAAACAAAATACAGTTAGAAAAAATTAAAAAAAGTTGGAATGGGAATGAGAATTTTATTTATTATTTTACATTTTACTTTGCCATATTTTTAAGTAGACACAAAATGAACCCATCATAAATCAAATATTAATTACTTAATTTATGTTAACAAATTACTGTTTTTTTTTTTTTTGAAAAACAAAGAAAAATTATATTAAAATGTTAAATTTCTGAAAATTACTTAGCGCCCAAGCAGCATTAACAAGTACTCATCCAATAAATGAATGCCAAATGGGACGGCCGTACTGACTTGTTTCCTTGTGATAAAACGTGGCGTTTAGCGATTGCGTTGCTTGTTCTTCAAGCCTCAAGGCCAAGCATTATTTTATAATAAATCTTGCATATTGTTTTATATATATAAATAGTTAATGTATTAACGAAGATATTTTGTGAAAATTTAAAATTCAAAAGTAGTTTATAATAATAAAAAAAAAATAGTGTAAATAAATTAATTTTTATGAAGACAATTAAATTTATTCAATTTGTTCTAAATTTTTTACTAAAATAATTTTTTAAAAAAAGTAGAATTTATAATATATAATTAAAAGTTACATTTGATTGTTAATTAAAATTAAAACACACACACCTATGTATATTTAATAAAACAAAAGAAATTAAAGAAGCACGTGTAAGAAATAAATACGATATATATCTCTACACAAAACTACATGCAACCAATATATACTTAAAATAATTCGTATTTTGTGTATAAAAATATTAAAATAAGCTTTAAATTATTAGGTATTCAATATAGTGTATGAAGAGTACATTCAAATATAAGTTATCCTTCTTGTATATAAAACATCTGGATAGTAATAAATTACATGTCATTAATTCTACCTTCTAATAAGATATTATCATATACAATACATGTATTAATAATCATAAACATTATGTTATACAAATAAATCATATAAATTAAAAGATTATTTGTAACGCCCAATAATTTTAGCATTTTTATTATTATTTTTATTAATTTTAATTTTTATTTATTTTATTTATTTAGTTTAATTTATAATTTGAAAAAAAAAATAATAATAATAAAAATAATAATAATTGTAAAATTGGGTAAAAATATTATGTGGATTTAATTGAAATTGATTTTGGAAAAAATGGGTGAAAATTTGGATTATGGGGGTCAAAACGCAATTTAAAAAAATTGTGCCCCGTCAGCGCCACGTCAGCAGCCACGTCAGCGGCCCAGTCAGCAGCCCTAGCCAACCAGGACCTGCCGCGTGGCAAGACCACGTCGACCCGGGAACGGGCCACGTGGGCGATCCGTGTGCGTGCGATCGGACGGCCCAGATGCGTCCCCGCGCGCACGGACATCCCAGATTAAGCGTGCGCACGGACGGCCCAGATGCAAGCGCACGGACGACCAAGATGCACGCGCACGGACGGTCCAGATTCAATCGCACACGGACGGCCCAGATTTAATCAAAATGGACGGCTGTGATCAAAATGCAAAAGGGTATAAATAGAACCCCCACACCTGACCACAAAAACCCTAGCCGGAGAAGACGAACCAGATGCCGGAGGAGCCGGCCGCCGCCACTCGCCGCCTCACCGGGGAGTCTTTCGACTGCCGATCGAGGTAAATTTCATACCCCGGCTCGTTTTTCAATGCTGAGTTTCCCTGTGGCCAAATCGGAGCTAAAATTCTGACCAAACGGCCGAAAAATACGGCCGAAACCCAGCGGCGCCGCCGCGCCCCTCCTCGGTTTTTGCCTCCGATGAGGCCCTTCCCGGCCTCCGTTTGATACAATTTTTATATCACCGTGATCACCATTCTTTTCTCTACAGGTTGATCGGAGCCAAATCACCAAAACACGAACCTCGCCGGAGAGCCGCCGCACCCGAGAGCACCGCCGCCGGTAAGCTTCGGTTTTTCGTAATTTTTTGGCCCCCCGAGGGCCCTAGGGTTGTTTTATCACAGGGACCGATGCAAGTGTGGCCGAATTCGGCCGGAAACGGCCAAAAACGGCCAACCCGAGGTGAATCGCCACCGCAAGCGGCGACGCCGTCGCCGGAGCACGGCGGAGCCGCCGTGCCGGAATTGCGATATTGGCCGAAAGGGGCCCTGGGTCTAATTTGGGATTTTTTGGGACACGTACAGGTACCAGTAGTGCGTTTCAGTTCCCCGGAAAAAATTCAGGGAAATTAGGGACAGCCTGCAAGCGCATTGTAGAGCCGTATTCGGACCCCGAAACAAGTAAGGACCCCTCACCCTACTTCTTATCACGATATTAAAGTTCAATAAATGATAAAACGGTATTTCATGAATCAACAGATGCGTGAAATTGTTTAAGGTCGCTAATGGAGCTCGAGTCTGGTGTGTTTGTCTGTTAGCTGTTGTTTGGCCTATTTTACGGTTTTAAATGTAGTATGAGGTCTTATGTTTTCATTTCATAGTTTCGTGTGCACATATTACTTTTTTATTGATTATGGGTTGAATGACTGAGAACCCGATGTTGTATGTTGTCTTGTTTGACATAAATTACTGACTTGCTTGTTTGTGTGTAAATTGATGATGCTGATTGAGGAAAAGGGGAATGAAAGGTTATGTAAATTGATAATTGTATAATGTGGTCAGCCTGACTAGATATCCTGGGAGATGGTGGACGGACCGGGTCCGTAGGGAACCCTACCGGGATTGTGATCTCTCATACCAAACGGGGTATGGAGACCTTATGTGTTTTGGCGCCCATATCGGACGAGGTATGGGGACGACCCGTTTCACCCTCATACCGGACGGGGTATTGAGGTTTATAGTTTTGGCGCCCATACCGGACGGGGTATGGGGACGGCCCTGGAATCTGATTACAAGTGTTAAGGGTTAACGGGTAGCGGGACCCCTATGGATCCCCATGGATATTAGTAGGCTGGTAAATGAGGAAAAATATGTTGTGCAATGATTGAATTGCAAAGGTGTGATAAGTATTATGTTATACCGCTCATATGATTTCATGATAATGATAATGTTACTGTTTTCGTATATTGTTTTATGAATTTCACCGAGGTAAGTGGATAGTAAACGAGTTTTATTATTGATAAAAGAATTTGTTGTAAATTATGCTCCATTGGTCTTTTTGTGTTTTCTACCCACCTTTACCTCCGTGACGGTGAGATAATATGATGTCTTTACTGGGCTGGTGTAGCTCATTCCTTATTTAATCATTTTAGATCAGGAAGACATTGTTTCCGAGCCCGTTCCGCAGGAAGACGGCGAAGGGGACACCTGAAGACTCCGTAGTTATATTTATAGCTTTTATTTTCGAGTTTCTCTTTTAGTCAGTTTGTTCTTTTATACTTTGAGCACGTTTTTGGTTTTAGTGTAAGGGATGTTAATCAAATTTTTATTTCGTTTCCGCGTTTGACCTTTTTAATACATATATTTCATTTTAAAATTTCGGGGCCGCTACATTATTAATTCAATGAATGACTTGGAATCAGTTAGATTAACAGAGATGATATATTGAAAAATATAATCAGAAGTTAAAGTTTACTAGCAGAGGTTGTGGTGGTAAGGGTTTAAAGGTAGTAAAAATGTGATAATAAATTTCTTGTTTTATAAGTGAAAAATTATGCATGTGGGATATAAGTGGTAAATATAATAATTAAAAATAAGTTTTAAATGTAAATTATGTTAAAAAATATACACAGGACGAGATGTGGGTTATTAAGATATTTTAAGTAAGAAGAACGAAATTGTGAAGGAATAAAACAATGTGATACGGAACTCATGATCAACTAATATGATCAAAAATTCCACAGATAATGATACCAAATATGAGATCAAAATATGCAATCCAAAATCTCACATGTAACATTAGCATGCATAAATTTATCCCTAGATAAACCCTCACTACTTGATTCGTACTTAATAAAAGAGTGAAAATTAAGATAATACGGATAATGGAATTAATTAGAACGCCACAAGTAAAACCTTGATAAGTTAAAATTAATTCAATGAAGAAATTGATGAAAATGTCACAAGTTACCTTGATAAATAGACATCAATTCTCCACTCAATAAAAAAGTTGAAAACACCTCTCTAAGGAGGACCTTAGCCAACAACTAATCAAAGTTAAAAACTTAATTTTATTGATCTTAATTTTTTATTATTACAATTAAGAATTGATGATTTATTTATAGTATAGACCATGTGAATAATAAGAAAAAATAATTTCATAAATTAATGATAAAATTACATAGAAAATAAATATAAAATAGAATAAAAAACTTGCAACAATTAAAATGATTATTTTCTAAATATGAAAGATATAATCTTTCTTTTCAATTAAATAATATCATAATTAATTATGGAGATGATTGATGGAAGAATTAAGGAACATTATGATCAGTTTTGGGAAAAGGATTAATTGCTCCTATAATCTCCCAAAATCCATGAGATTTAATCTCCCATTAAGGCAAGAAATTTGTTTTCCTCTTTCTCTTGATTTCCTATGTAATTTAGGAAGGAAATTCACTCCTTAGATGATTCTCCCTTTAAGAAGAAATTCTTTTCCCTTTCCTTTCTCACATCACAATGGGTTAAACAAAGAAAATTAATTAGGATGAGATTTTACAAACTTAACTAAGTGATAAATTGAGAAAATGGGTAACGTGGAAATTAGGGGTAAATAAAAATAGATGAAGATTTGTTCTAGGGAATTTGGGAATTATTGGATAAGAAATTCTAAGGTTGAGTTAAAAGAAATCAAGTAAATGAAAAATGAATAAAAAAATTTGCAAATTAAGACTATTTTAGCTGAGAAAATGGGTAATGTGGAAAATGGGGGTAAATAGAAATAGATGAAGATTACTTTAGGGAATTTGGGAATTATCGGATAAGAAGTTCTAAGGTTGAGTTAAAAGAAATTTAAGTAAATGAAAAATGAACAAAAAAGCTAAGAAAAAACTTTTTGACATAATAATAGTGGTTGGAAACGAATTTGAAGTAAACTAAAATAACCAAGTAAGAAAATTAAGATAAGAATTAAGTTAGAGTAAATAAGAATTCATGAGTGTTAAGAACATATGAAAAATAGAAGGAGAATTAAAAGATATTACATGTAACGACCCACTTTCTCTGTTGAGAAGTGAGTGCTACTCCATACATACAGCCTGATAAATTTACGTAGTAATAAATGTAAACCTAAGATTCAATCATCCCTAGTACGTAATCTCCTTTTGTAGTACTTAAGCTTTATATGGTTTCATGTAATATGATAGATTATGGTTATTGCTTATTCGTCATCTCTAATTAGCTTCGGAGTGAAACCTTCATCACATTCTGACTCTTGTAACTTCTTTCCTTTCAGGCTTTTGAGACTACAATCATACTTCACATCTGTGGATGTTTTGGAGAAAGTTTCAAAACATCTCCTAAGGTGTGTATTAATTTCTTTTGACTTTAAACCTTATAAGAATCATAAACCTCATTATATAAGGGATGGTTCTGAGGAACGTGAGCTCTGATACCAATTGTAACAACTCACTTTCTCCATTGAGAAATGAATGCTACTCCATACATATAGCCTGATAAATTTATACAGCAATAAATGAAAACCTATGATTTAATCATCCCTATACGGAATTACAAGACATGAGGCTTACAAGATTTTTTACGTTATATCGCTATCGTATAATTAAATGAATTTACAAGATGAACTCTTACTGGCATTAAAGATTCTTTAAAATCTTCATTCGACCTTGAACTTACTTTTAATCTGGACTAATCTGCATTGAAGGGTGTGAATTAGGGTGAGTTTCACAGACTTAGTAAGGAAAGGGGATAGTGCTCATAACAAAGACATGCACACAGCCAATCACTAAATCTTCTAAATCAGTTCATTCAGTAAACATTCAGAATTTCTTATTTCAATATCATAACTTAGGGCATAACAGTTCCATAAATAGCATAATTCGGTATTCAATATCATAATTTAAGCAGTAACCAGTTAAGAAGATATCAATTTAGTATTTTAGTATCCTAAACTTCACCCAAGATTTCCTATAAGCTTATGTTTTATTAAAAATAGTTTCACTGCACGATACTGTTTTCACCGGCATCAATAAAGGTAGTAAGGAACCCTTTTACCATGTGAATATGTTACAGTACAGTTCACAATTTATAGTTTTTAGTACACAATATATAGTTTACAGTTCTTATCGCTTCATCACGTCTGGCTGAATCCGTATCCACGGGCAGGGTTTATCACAGTCATACGCTAAAAGACTACACACACACACACCCTTTGATGATACCGATTAAATAAATTTTTTTATCTTTTAAAAATTCTTATGTTATTCTTTTACTGATCAAGTTCGCCACTAGATGACCTACTCAGACATGCAACTATTTATATATTATATATATTATGCATCAACAAGCCTACACAATAAGTACAATATGTACACTTTATATGCACAGTTATCGACTCAAATAAATATATATATAAACATGCAACACATACAACATAAATATATTTGTATGTTCACACAAGACATATATATATACCATAAGAAGACAAATAAATTGTTCACTCATATGTACACACGTTGCACAACCTATAATTATACATTTATATATATATATATATGAGTCACACACATTTATAACTCGATAACTAGCATGCATAAAATCTATATATACATACAAGTAACAATATGAATACACAATTATAAATCATACACAAAATCATGTAGGTTTTCAATTATATACAATTGTGCACATGTGAATATGACGAGTTCAAAGAACCCGTAATGAAAAACATGAACAGTTTGTGAAGTCTGTAAACAAGTCATCTCAATGAAAAATAAGATTTTATAAAAAAATGGGGGTCTCTAAATGAGACTAACCCAATCCCTTACCTACAGTTGAATCAAAAAATATTGTAATTCTTATTGGTTCGAGTCTACAGTCTTCCTTGAATCCTGATTACTGTTCATATAATTTTCTCATTTAAAAACAAAAACATGTGGGTTAAATGACGAATACTAGTGAAAATAATTAAAATATAAAAATGGATCAAGATTTACCATAGACATGCGATCACGGTCACCGAAATCACTACGTGCCACAACATGCGTGTCCTTAGTTCACAACGTGTCGATGTCGGAGTGCTGCCACCGGACCACCGCGCGCCACTGCAGACCACTGTGAACTGATCAAAATTCATCGTGAAATGTGTCACGCACACAGATCCAGTGCGTACATGGCCAAATCGTGCCGGAAAGAGCCAGGAATGTATGAAATTACGCGGTAACCTGCCGCAGATCTCATTCTTCTTCATATGCACACCGTCGTATGGTTCTCTCTCTGGTTTTTAATTAAGTAGGTCATCAGCTGTTCAGACTCCTCGGCTCGTCATGAGAGCCACGCAACTTGATAGACCGCTTTGCATAGTTCGGTGGCAGCAACGACTTCAATTTCCTTTCTCTTTCTCTTTCTCTCTCTCTCTCTCTCTTTCTCTCTCTCTCTTTCTCTCTCTCTCTCTTTCTCTCTCTTTCTATAGAGATCTCTTTATCTCTCTTCGCATCACTCTCCCTCTCCATGGCTTGCTCTCTCTCTATTTTTATAGTCAGACAAAGGAGAGCCCCATAGAGGCCTTCCTCCTTCTTTTTTGGTGGAGGGAAGAGGCATACACGCCTCTTTTTTCTCTTCTTCTTCGGCGGCCGGAGGCGTACACGCCTCTGGTTGCCCCATATTTTTTTCTTTTTCTGTAACCAAAATGGCATCGTTTTAATGTTCTCAAAATGACGTCGTTTCACCTGTTTATCAAAATGACGTTGTTTTGGGCTTTTCCTGCTTCTAAGAAGCAGATGGGTTGGGTTGTTCCTCTCGGGCCGAGTTGTTACAATCTCCTCCCCTTTAAAATAAATTTAGTCCTCCAAATTTGTAATGTTGAAGATGCCCTACTCATTTTTAAGTTTCTTCTTCAACCTAATGGTTTTGTTATAATGTTTCTGCTAGTGGGATCTCTTTAGTTCATAGTCAATTCTTCTCTAGCTCTCATAAGTAAGGTACAATTGTTAAGAGTTTGTCTTATAAATTCATTTTTTTAATTATTTTATTTTAGTTTATTTTGGATATTCTACTCTAACTAAAAAGAATGTCATCTAGGGCTACAGTGATCTTCGGTGTTCATTAACATTCCCTAATTTCACATGTCTGAGCTAAACTATCGTTCTTTAACTTTTAAGAACTCAATATGTGGTTATTTAGAATATACCACCTATTGGATTTAATAGAATGTATTAATACCGAAACATTCGTGTCATTCCTAAGAACTTAGGATTTTGTAACTTCTAAATCTTGGTTTGTGAATTTTGTAGGGTGTTATAGTTTTTAAGACTTTTTTCCTTCTATATTTGATTAATTGATGTCTACTTAGATTATGGTTCAACTAACTTATATAGTTCATCTAATTTCGTTAAAGATTAAAGATTCCTAATATACTCCTCATTCTCTATTCTTCATAAGGATGATTTTTTAATTATCTAAATGCCCCAACACTATGGTTTGTTTACATTCCCTCAAATTTCTTATGTTCTAAGTGAAAATTATTTGTTATCTAATTTTTAAAAATTATCTTTGGAAATTTTAAAAATATTTTAGTACCGAAACATCCTCATCTTTACTCAATGGATCTGGTGCCTAACTAAGTTACTCTTAATTGAACTAAATTATACCTCTACCCCATCAAGGTTTAAATGATTCCCAAGGCAGCTTAGTACTTGATCGATTTTTTTAAAAAAGTTTTTTTAAGTAAGTGAGTATGAAGTTCCTACTTCTTAATGAAAATTATTAGAAGGCTTTGATAGAGGGGTCACATAATGGCCTAGCTAAGATTGATAATATTCTCTACTTATTCCATTCCTTTTGTTATGTTTAATTACTATACTTTTCGCTTCCTAATGTTGCAAGTGATTATTCTTAGGTATAACACTAAGTTATGACTCTTGGGTTTGTCGTATTCTCATCTAGTATTTGTTGACTTGAAAAACATTTCTCCATGCATTTAAATTTTAATTTGAGAATGTCTACTTTGAAGATCCATCTTGATATATCTGTATAATGTAAAAATTTTACATTCTAATTTAAGAATAAACAAACAATATGCGAGGGGTTATTCACACTTAACAATTTCGTTATTAGAAAATATCGTCACAGCTAATGACTAATGAAGGTTTAGTTGGGTTGATTCTGATCATCTGAATTTACTATTAGTCGTGCTATGTATAGAAATTTTATTTTTAGGAAAGTTGGTTTGTAATATCCTAATCAAATGTCGATCTTGTAGGATATTGAATTTACAATTGTCTTCTCTCCTTTTTCTTCATGATATCTCATAATCATGGAGAATACTTTTATCAATGGTTGGAAAAATTTAAGGTCTTTTCTAGATAAGAGAGTAGGGAGGTAATTTTCGTATTGGAGTAGTTTGTAGTAGTAGTAGGGTTGATCATAGGGTTTTTATTATGCCTAGTTCACTAATAGTGATTCTTAGATGGTTTAGAGAGAAATCTTTCATGTGCGGTGGTTTATGGATCCAAACCACACTTCCGTTGTGTCACTCTGAATAGTATTTACCTTGAAAGTTTATACAGGTGTATTGCATTATTTTTGGGTTATCTTTTGCATAAGAGAATTATATTTTGAGTTATTATTATATCATTAATGACTTGAGGTTAAAACGTTTCCTTCGAAGATCTTCTTCTCCTATGAAAATTTAATTTATAATAGATAAAGAATTTTAAAAAAAAAGAGTTCTAGTTAGGTATACTCTCATCATCTGATACAGAAGTTTCTGTCCATCAAGTATATGATAATTTAATGCCTAAGGATATTTAAAGTAGCATTAAAACTCCTATATTATATCTCAGTAAGGATTTAGAACGGTTAGGGTATTCATTCCTCCTAAACAAGATTAACATGAAATTCTATATTTTATCAAAGTACTAAATGATTATTAGGTCTCCCAAAATGCTCCCTTTTGAGTCTACTTGTTTTATGATTTACTTCATTCTTAGTCTCTAACGAATTTAGGAAAAATCCTTCCATCTTGTAGGGAATCAAGTGTAGGTAAATTACCAACTGATCAAAATATCCCCGACAATGGTTATTGCTGAAGATAGCAATATTGAAGCATTAAGATTCTAATTATTTACAAAAACACAGGTAAGAGTTTAGAAAAATATCCTCCATGATGAAAACTCGAATAATATCCACGTGATAGATAAATCAAGTAAATGGGTTGCGTCAAAGCTCTCTACAATGAAATAATGGTCCAGACCTCTAAACCCCCTATATGTGATGATTTTGATGTAGACCATGACGTTATCGGCAATAACCAACTTCTTGGTCATTTAGTTCACAACATCACAAGTTTATAATTAGTAATACTAATTGCAATCTTACATTTAACATCCCTATGCAAATTGAGAATTGGTTGAATGACTGGATACGATTGTTTATGAAAGATAAGAATCATCATAAATGACTATAGAGAAAAATAGATGTTTCAGTAAACATTAATGAAGAAAAATTGAAAGAAATGATTCAACAATGGATGGGATAACATAACTGTCATAAGCAAATGTAATGGTGGTAAATACTTAAGCCCAAATGTCTTGTATTGGTTTGAGAGTGCATCTAAACAAGTCCTCAACTATAACTCGAACTACCTCTTTGAACACATTATCTCATCGCTAAAAAAAAATGGTCGGGAACATATCAACATTGTCAAAGAGCTAGACACTTCCTAAGGTAAAGGTGTTGGCCTTAAGGATGAGGGAAGATTTTTATTATTCAACCCTTTAGAATATTACAATAATTATCTGATTGTATAAGAGGACTTTCTAAAACCCATTTACTTGGGGGGTTGTCTTCCACTTAGGAGAATTCTCTCCCATCAAAGGTTGTTCTCCCATTCGAGAGATTTTCTTCTCGCTTTGGGGAATCTTCCTATTTTAAAACTCATTTTCTGACTTTAGGGAAATTCGTAGTCTTCCCCAAAAATTTATCAACTTGCTCCTAGTAGGTAATCTCCTTTGGTAGTACTTAAGCTTTATATGGCTTCGTGTAATATGATAGATTATGGTTATTGCTTATTCGCCATCTCCAGTTAGCTTCGGAGTGAAACCTTACTTCTTGAATATCTATATTCATCACATTCTGACTTTAGTAACTTCTATCATTTCATGCTTTTGGGATTATCATGCTTTTGGGATTATAATCATACTTCACATTCGTGGATGTTTTGGAGGAAGTTTCAAAACATCTCCTAAGGTGTGTATTATCTAATTTATTTTGACTTTAAACCTTATAAGAATCCTAAATCTCATGATATAAGGGATGGTTCTGAGGAACGTGAGCTCTGATACCAATTGTAATGACCTACTTTCTCTATTGAGAAAGGAGTACTACTCTACACATATAACCTGATAAATTTACACAGTAATAAACGAAAACCTAAGATTCAATTATCCCTATACGAAATTACAAGACATAAGGCTTACAAGATTCTTTACGTTACATTGCTATCATATAATTAACTAACTTTACAAGACGAACTCTTACTGTTACTAAAGATTCTTTAAAATCTTCATTTGATATTGAACTTACTCTTGATCTGGACTAATCTACATTGAGACGTGTGAATTGGGGTGAGCTTCACAGACTTAATAAGGAAAATAGGCAGTGCCCATAACAAAGACATGCACATACTCAATTACCAAATCTTCTAAATCAGTTTATTTAGTAAACATTCAAAATTTTTTATTTCAGTATTATATCTCAGGGCATAACAATTCTATAAATAACATAATTCGGTATTTAGTATCATAATTTAAGCAGTCAACAGTTCAGTAGATATCAATTCAGTATTTTAGTATCGTAAACGTCACTTATGACATCCTATCAGCTTAGGTTTTATTAAAAATAGTTTCACTGCGCAGTGCCATTTTTGCTGGCATCAATAAGGGCAGTACAGATTCCCTCTACTATATGAATACGTTATAATTCAATTCATAATTCATAGTTTGCAGTATACAATATACAGTTTACAGTTCTTACTGTTTTGCCACGTCTGGCTGAAGCCGTATCCACGAATAGGGTTCACCACGGTCACACACCAAAAGGCTACACACACATATCCCTCGGTGATACTGGTTAAATGAATTTTTCTTTCTTTTGAAGATTCTTATGTTATTCTTTTACTGATCAAGTTCGCCACTAGATGACCTACTCAGACATGCACCTACTTATATATATCATATATATTATGAATCAATAAGCCTACACAATAAGCACAATATATACACTTTATATGCACAATTATCAACTCAAATAAGTATATATATAAACACGCAACACATACGACATAAATATAATTGTATATTCACACAAGGCATATATGTATTCCATAAGCAGACACATACAAATTGTTTACTTTTACGTACACACGTTGCATAACCTACAATTATACATTTATATATATATATATATATGCGTCACACACATTTATAACTTGATAACTAGCATGCATAAAATCTACATATACATACAAGCAACAATATGAATGTACAATTACGTCATACAGAACATCATGTAGGTTTCCAATCATATGCAATTGTGCACATACAAATATGATGAGTTCACAGAACCCGTAGTGGGAAACGTGAACAATTCGTAAAGTCTATAAATAAGTCATCTCAATTGAAAATAAGGTTTCATAAAAACATGAGGGCTTATGAATGAGACTTATCCAATCCCTTACCTACAGTCAAATAAAAAAATATTAGAATTCTTATTGGTTCGAGTCTACAGTCTTCCTTGAATCTCGATTACTATTTAGATAATTTTATCGTTTACAAATAAAAACATGCGGGTTAAATGATGAATACTTGTTAAAATAATTAAAATACAAAAGTGGACCAAGATTTACCATAGACATGTGATCCCAGTCATCGAAATTGCTACGCGCCACCACACACGTGTCCTTAGTTCACAATGTGCTGTTGTTGGAGTGCTGTTGTCGAACCATCGTGCACTGCTGCAGACTACCATGAACTGATCAGAATTCACTATGAAATGTTTCACGCACACGGATCTGATGTGTACATGGAAAAATCGTGCGACTAACTGTTGTGAATCTCATTCTTCTTTGGATGCATATCATCTCACTATTCTCTCTTTGGTTTTTGATCGAGTAGATCGTCAGCCGCTTAGACTCCTCGGCTCGTCACGAGAGCCACGCACCATCACAGACTGCCTTGCCAGTGGCAGCCGAGACTTTGATTTCCTCTCTCTCTACAGAGATCTCTTTATCTCTCTTCGCACCACTCTCCCTCTCCATGGCTTGCTCTCTCTCCATTTTTATAGTTAGAGAAAGGAGAGCCCCATACGGGTCTTTCTCCTCCTTCTTCGATGGAGGTAAAAGGTATACACGCCTCTGGTTGCCTTTTTTTTTATCACTAAAATGACGTCGTTTTGATGCTCTCAAAACGACATTGTTTCACCTGCTTATCAAAATGGCGTCATTTTGGGGTTTTCGAAAACAACGTTGTTTTGGGCTTTTCCTGCTTCTAAGAAGCAGATGGTTTGGGTTGTTCCTCTCGTGCCAAGTTGTTACATTACAAGATTATGAACCCATTTGATCAATGTATCAAAGAGAGGGGTGTGTGTGTGTGTGGTTTAGATTCCATCAAAGTGATGGTGAACCCTATCACGTAGAAAATCAATTGTAATATACTTTACTATTATGGTATTCATTTTGGACATATCGTACCACTATATTATTATGATGATTGGGTCCATGTTGATAGTAGAGAGCCTTATTACCTTCTTTGATTATGATTAAAACGACATTGTATAATGAAATTTTGTGTGAAGTATGAAAAGAGAAATTGTAAATGTGTGAAAGACATAAAAATCCATTTGACCATGCATCAGAGATGTGTGCATGTATGTGCGTGATTCAGTCGAAGTGATGGTGAGTGGACAATTAATCGTATCATACAACGCTATGGTTTTTGTGACAAGGTCCATGTTGATAGTGGGATCCCTATTGCTCTCCTTAATAGTGGTTGAATTGGCATCGTACGATGAAATTTTATAATAAATAAAAGTGAAAGCCATCTTTATATGTGCAGTGTAAATGCAGAGTTAAAGTCAAACTAATATATGTATGTACAATGTAAATATAAAGTGGATATTAAAATAATATATATATATGTAGTGTATATGCAAAGTAAAAGTGGAAGTGATACCTGTATGTACAATGTAAGTAATCCATTAATGAAGTCTAATACGTGAATATATGGAAAGTGAAAAACGATGATTAAGAAGGAGAACGAGTGGTAAATACCAGTGATATCAGATTTGCAAGTGTAATGGATATTTAAGTATAATGTGAGTTAGAAGACATGAGAAATGTAAAATGCGACTAAAGAGAGAAAAAGAGATAAAGATTAAGAGAAAAGAGAAAAATGCTAAATAAAGAAAAAAAAAGGAAAGACAGAGATGAGATACAAGAATTATAAGGTAAATGAAATTTTGAAATAAAAAGCATAAAAATTTTGTTATGTTGATTTCAGTTTGGTATTTTTCTTTATTAAAAATTGTATTTGTTTTATCCAACTTATGTGATAGTATATGTGCATGTCTCTGTTATGATTATTGCCCTTTTTTTATTGAGTATGTGAAATTCACCCAATTCACACCCCCATTTCAGATTATGTTATGTAAGGACTAAGTTCGAGATCAGTAGGAGACCTTGAAGAAGCATTCTAACTTTTTGTCAATTAGTTTGTAAGTATAACTAGATTAAGATATTATTGTAATAAATTTTATTAAGCCTCATGAATTTTTGACTCCGTATAAGGGACGTGTAATTTAATCATTTAGTATATTGTTGTGCAATAATGAATCTTACATGTACGGTAATGCCTACTCTTGGTAGAGAAGTCAAGACGTTACACCTCCGATGATTTCTTCAAGAGGATCTCTAGCGGACAGTGATTGCACTCTCGAGCAAGTGGAATTGTAAAGAGAAAGCAAAGACAAGGTGTCTTATTTTTCATCGTCCTCATCATCATCTTCCATGTAAGAGAGAGTCAAGTGATATGAGATTTTTAGTGGGTTTATCATGACATTTTCATCTTCTTCCTCATCCTCTTCGTCTTACTATTTGTTGTTCTTAGCTAATAAGGTAAACAAAAAGCCTTATGTCGATTAGATTTCAAATGAGAAGAAAAAGAAGAAGAAGAAGAAGGACATTAGGATTTTTGTTTTTTTTTCTTTAGACTAGTTCAGTCAAATTTAAATTAAAAAAAAATATTACGTAAATTATTACGTGATATCTAATAAAAACTTAAACTAATAGAAAAATATTGTGCGTTAGTATACATGACGTGTGATATATTAAGTTAATAGTGTGAATTTCTATTTAGGAGGATGGTGAAACTAAATTTTTTCCAAATTTATAAGAACTAATTTGAACGAAAAATAAGGTATAATTTAATTTAAATAAAAATAAATAACAAGGATACTAAATTATTAATTTTGCCAAAATTAAAAATTTAGTCGCTAACTTCCAAACCCGGTAAGTTTACTTTTTTTTTTCCCCTTCAAATATCGAATAAATATGTAGGTGAGGAGCATTGTACAGGAAGTGGGCCTGTAGTGTGATTGGGTTTTGTCAACTGGCGTGCTTTTCCGTTCACACTTAGACAGGAGACGTGGCGAACATCAATTGGAGGCATAAAATAAGAGAAAATAGCATAACATGGATTGACTAATTAATCATTACCTACTACTAATAATAAATAATAATTTTAAAAAATTGTATACGCAGGTTGAATCCGGTCCGTATAATAAGACTTGTTTTGTCGAATTGTTCCTATCCTCAATACGTAATTAGTTATTTGCTTACGTAATTTGAAATATTTAATTTAATTTAAGTAAAATTACATTTTATTCTCCATTATATAAATATCAAATGATCTTTAAAAACACCAACTTTATATATTATTAGATATTTATGCTGTGCTATATCGCGAATTATAATTTTAAAAATAAATTATATTTAATTAAAAATAAAAGATTATTTTATTTTATAAATTTTTAATAAATGATTAATGTAACGGTCCCAAAAATTTAAAAGAAATGAATGTATTAAAAGTTGTAAGTGTGGAAGCGAAATAAAAATTCTGATTAACATTCCTTATACAATAATAAAAAACGTATTCAACGTATAAAAGAATAAACTAATTAAAAGAAATACTCAAAATAAAAACTATAAATAGAACTATAAAATCTTTAGGCGTCTAACTCGCTGTCTTCCTGCGAAACGGGCTCGGGAACCACGTCTTCCTGATCTGAAATGGTTAAGTAAGGAATGAGCTATACTATCCTAGTAAAAATATCATATTATCTCACTGCCACATAAGTAAAGGTTAGTAGAAAACAAAAACGACAAATGGAGCATAATTTATAATAAACTAATTTATTAATAATAAAAAATTTTACTGTCCACTTACCTCGATGAGATTCATAAAAATAACATATGAAAATAATAACATTATAACCATCATAAAATCATATACACTTTGTAACATAACACATGTTATACTTTTGCACTTCAATAATCAGACAACAATTCTCCTCTTTTACCAGCCTACTAGTATCCATGGGGATCCATAGGGGGTCCCCGCTACACGTGAACCATTAACATTAATAACCTGATTCCAGAGCCGTCCCCATACCCCTTCTGGTATCGGCGCCAAAATACATAAGGTCTCCATACCCCGTCCGATATGAGAGACCATGTTCCCAGTAGGGTTCCCTACGGATCCGGTCCGTCCACAATCTCTCAAGATATCTAGTCAGGTTGTCCATGTTATCCATTTATCAATTCACATACCTTTTTTCATTTTTTCTGGTCTCAATTATCCAATTATACACAACCACGTAAACCAGTAATGAACACCAAACAAAACAACACAGCATCGGGTTCCAAATAATTTAAACCATAATAAACGAAACCGTGATTCATGCATACGAAATTATAAAATAAATACATCAGATACCATGCTGCATTTAGACTGTAAAATATATCAAATAGAAACAGACCGACAAATACATCAGGTTCGGGCCCCATTAGCAATCTTAATTAATTATACATATTTATGAATTCATAAAATACTGTTTAATCATTTATTAACCTTTACTGCCGTGATAGGAAATAGAGTGAGAGATTCTTACTTGTTTCGAGGTCTGAAATCGGCTCTACAATGCGCCTACGGGCTGTCCTTAAATTTCCTGAATTTTTTCGGGAAACTGAAACGCACAATCGGTACCTGCACATGTCTCGAAAAACCCCAAATCAGACCCAGGGCCCCTTTTTGGCCAATATTGAAATTCTGGCATGGCGGCTTTGCCGTGCTTCGGTGGCGGCACCGCCGCCTGCGGCGACGATCCGCCTCGGGTTGGCCGTTTTTGGCCGAATTCGGCCAAACTTGCATTAGTTCCTACGATAAAACAACCCTAGGGCCCTCGTTGGACCAAAAAATCACGAAAAACCGAGACTTACCGGCGGCGGAGCTATCGGGTGCGGCAGCTTCTCCGGCGTGAGTCGCGATTTGATGTTTTGCTCTGGTCAACCTGTAGAGAAAAGGATAGTGATCACAATGGTGTAAAAATTGTATCAAACGGGAACCGGAAAGGGCCTCATCGGAGGCAAAAATCGAGGGAAGCCACGGCGGCGCCGCTGGACTTTGGCGGTGTTTTCCGGCTGATTGGCTGGTGGTTTGGCTCTGATTTGGCCATAGGCGGATTCAGCATTAAAAAACAAGCCAAGGGGGGAAAATTTACCTCGTTTGGCAGTCAGAAAGCCCTCCGGTGCGGCGGCGGCGGGTGGCGGCGGTGGGTGGTGGCGGCGGGCTCCTCCGGTGACTGGTTCTTCTTCTCCGGCGAGGGTACTAGCGGCTAGGGTTTGGGGTCGGGTGTGGGTGAAGTTATTTATAACATTCCCCTTTTAATCTCAGCCGTTCATCACGATTTAATCTGGGCCGTCCGATCGCGATTAGAATAGGAATAAATCTAGACTGTCCATCGCGATGCGATCTGGGCAGTCCGTGCGTGATTCAATCTGGACCGTCCGTACGCGTGAGATCTGAGCCGTCTGCACGCGTGAGATCTGGACCGTTCGATCGCGTGCACGCGGATTGCCCACGTGGCTCCGTCCCGCGTGACCTCCCGCGTTAGTTTCCTTGCCACGTGGCGTGTTCCGGTTGGCCGGGGCTGCTGACTAGACTGCTAATACGGCTGCTGACGTGGCACAACTTTTCTAAATTGCGTTTTGACCTCCGGTTTCTGATTTTTTTTTTCAAAAACACTCACAGAATCCTAATTTTTACCCCTTTTTTCCAAAATTAATTTTAATTAAATCCCAAAAATAATTTTACCCTATTCTATCATTATTATTATTTTTATTTTTATTAAATTAAATTAAATTAAATTAAATTAAAACCTTATAAATTAAATATTGAACCAAAATTCTAATATAAATTAAAATAAATTAAAAAATTAAAAAAATAAAATTTGGGTGTTACAATTATTATGTATATTATTAAAATTATCTTTATATTTAAAAAATATAAAATATATGGTTTTGTAATTAATTAAAAATTGAATTCTATATTTTTTTAAAAAAAACACATACAAGTACTTATATATATATTATCATATTAATTTTATTTTTATATTTTAAAATTTGAGTAGATAATATCTAAATATTTATCTTTATATAATATAGGTTTCTAAATATATTGACATATTATTTTTATTTTTATTTTTTTAAAAATAAAATATCATTTGCTATTCTCTCTCTCTCTCTCTCTCTCTATATATATATATATATATTTATGTATGCATTATGCACTTCTAGCTATCTCTCTATTTTAGTCACTTTCTTTATCAATTTTAATTTATAAAATGAGGAGTTCTAGAAAGCAAATTGTACAAGCACATGCAAAACAGTGTTACGGTTCAATTTTAAAAAATAAAATACAACAAATATCAAGAGAGTAAATGTAATTTACCATTCAATTTATGTTAATTTCAAAAATATCCACTTGAATCATATACATATGTATATATAACTAATGTATTACTCATGAAAAATAATAACAAAAAGAATACTTATATATGTTCCAATTTAGGATACTTAGATATTGCCAATGTACACATGTATTTTTTTAAGTATTCAATTACCATAAAAAAACCTCTGTTCATTTATTCATTAATTTTTATATGATTGTGTAAACGACCAAAACTTAAAATGAAATAAAATAATAAATTAAATACGGAAGCGAAACAATAAAATTTAATATTTACATTCTTTACGTAATAATTTAAAATATCTAATAGAGATATAAGAACGACTCTTCTAAATAAACAAATAAAATCAAGAAAATAAATAAAAGCTAATATGCTGAGCATTTTATGACGACCTTCACTAACTTTTAAAAGGAGTCCGGGTGGTGAACTATTCAAAACTCTCTTATTGATCGAGATTTGGATCTTATTCATCTTCATCTGAAATAGTTAATGAAAGGGTGAGCTACACTTATCCAGTAAGAATATCACACTACTTACCGATATAGAAATTGAAAGTTGGTAAAAATCATAAAAATAACTAATGAAAATCTTGATTTAAGTAAATTTATTTTTCATAAAGAAAACAATTTATTGTATATATTTACCATTGCAAGATTTTTAAAATTGACCTATAAAGACAATAACTCAAATAACATTCTAATCTTATATCCAATTGGGCAATAACAGTAATTTTTCCTATTTATTTGCTTACTGATATTTCAGGGGGCCCATAAGAATGTCTCACTACGCGTGAACCATTATTCCAGATTGTCAACTCACCAGCCATCCTCATACCCCCAGTATGAGTGCCAATAATAACATTTCTCAATACTTTGTCCGGTATGAGGGTGAAACGGGTTGTCCCCATACCTCGTCCGGTATGAATGGCCAAAAATTTCTATTCTTGATATCCTGTCCGGTGTGAGGCGACCTTCACGGTAGGGTTCCCTATGTATCGGTTCGTCCACCCTCTTTCAGGATATCTAATAAGGCTACCATTCATTCATTCACTTAACCAATCAATTTTTCGTTTATATTTAATTTTCAGTTTCACAATTTAACCGTAAATCAACCCAAAACAAATAATACATGCATCAAGGAAATACAACTGAATCATTTTACCAATTATAGTATATTATTATCATGCATTTAAAGCTGTAAAATCAAACCATCGGTTAAACAGGACAAACAATAATAAATAATTGGTTCTGTCTCTATTAGTAACGTGTAATTAATTCTCGAAGTTTTTTAAATTATACAAAATACCGTATTATTGATAACTAAACTTTAATTCTATAATAGGGAATAAGGTGAGAGATTCTTACCCGAATCGGTGTCCGAAATACCGAACTTTCTACTGCGCCTACTCGCGGTCCTCGAGTTTCATGATTTTTTTTGCAGATATTAAAACACATTTCACGTACCAAAAAATACCCCAAGAAACCCAAAATCAGTGTAAAAACATTTTTGCCTAATTTTAAAATTCCAGCACAGCGGCACCGTCACCTGCAGCGGCGGTTTGCCTTAGCCTAGCCGTTTTCGGTCAATTTTGGCTGGTTTCGGCCGGTTTTATATCAATCCTTATGAGAAAACACGTTGGGGGTCCTCAGTTGGCCCAAAAAAGTAAAAAAAAAAAAAATTTACTAGCGGTAGAATTTTCTGGTGCGGCGGCTCCGCCAGCTCACTTTCGCGACTACACGTTTTTCTTCGGTCAACCTGTAGAAAATAGAATGGTGAACACAATGGTAGAAAAATTGCACGAAACTAGAAACGGAAAGTGGCTCATCGAAGGTGTTTTTGGGTTTTACCCACGGCGGCGTCGTCGGGCTTTACCTGTGGTTTCTGACTCATCCGTCATTACTTTTGCTTTGATTTGGCCATGGGGGTGTTTGAAATAAATTTCAGAGCGCATAGAAGAAGTTTTTTACACTTTTTGGCAATCGGAGGTGGCTCTAATGATGATTGGTTCTTCTTCTTCGATAGGAGGCTAGCGGCTAGGGTTTGGGTTCGGTGTGATGTAAGATATTTATACCCATCTCCCTTAAATATGGGTCGTTAATCACGTTTGATTGCAATCGTCTGATTGTGTTTAAAAAGAAAATGAATATGGACTGTTCATCGCGATTTAATTTCTACCGTACGATCGCGTTTAAAGAGACAAAAAATCTGGATCGTTCATCGCGTTTAATCGCTATCGTCCGATCACGCCTCAGGAGGGAACGAATCCTGACCATCCACGCGCGCAGGAATGCATCCAGGCCATCTGATCGCAGGCATGGGGATTGCCAACGTGCATTACCACGTGGTTCGCTCCGGTTCGTCGGGACTGCTGACTGGGCAGTCCTACGTGGTACAATTTTTTGTAAATGCGTTTTGACTTCCAGTTTTCAATTTTTCTTTCAAAAAGATCATTTGAACCCAAATTTTCACCCATTTTTCCTAAAATTATTTTCAATTTCATCCTCAACCTATTTTTTTTTCTAATTTTACATTAAACAAAATTTATAAATTTGAAAAATATATTTTTACACATTTTTTTTTAAACTTTTAAAATTAATACCGTGCCAAATTTCGGGCCCAGGTATTATAGATTGGAATTAAGATTCAAATCCCCCTTATCAAATTTTTAAAGAAATAAACATATATCAATTTTATTTATTAGGTAAGTTAAATCAAGTTTAAATGAGACTTAACTATTATTTAATAATAATAATAACTTTTGAAGTAAAATTTAAATCACCTTTAATATTAACGAAAAAATAAAATTATTTTATCTTGAATTATACTCTTGCCACTAATAAAGAAAGAATTTTTTTTATAATTTTTAGTGATAAAAGAGATAATATATGTCAAAAATGATAAAAAATTGATAGTACGACCCTTGTTCTCAACCAGAGAGGAAAAAATGCAATAAAAGTGTTGTTTCCTTTGAAATCATCAAAGCCCATTTCATTGTATATATAAATTTAATCCAAATAAGTTTATACTAATTTTATTATAAGCTTCTTGTCAATTTAAGAGTAGTACTTGAATTTGAATTATTGACTTTACAAAAATTCATGTGATTTGAGCTGCATGTTTTTAGTGGAAGTTAAGTTTATCTCAAAATTCTATTGGACAAAGATACATATAAATAGTACAAGAAATTCAATTTATCTTAATTTAACTTTGTATTGTTCAATCCCTATTATTATTATTGTGGACGGTCTGGATTCGTTCCCTTATCAGGTGCGATCGAACGGTTGTGATTAAACGGGATGAACGATCTAAATTTGTTTCCTATTTAAACGTGATCAGATGGTCGAGATCAAATCGTAATGAAAGGTCCAGATTTATTTTCTTTTTAAACGTGATTAGACTGTCGCGATTAAACACGATAAACAACCCAGATTAACGTGAGATGGGTAAAAATATCTCGCATCACACCAAACTCAAACCTTAGCCGCTAGCCTCCTGCCAGAGAAGAAAAACCAGTCGCCAGAGAAGGGAGTCGACCGCCATCCGCTGCTGCACCGGAGCCACCTCCCACCGCTAAAAAAAGTAAAAATTCTCTTATCTGCTCGAAATTTGATTCCGAGCACCCCTATGGCCAAATCTGAGCAAAAAGAACGACGGATGAGCTAGAAACAGTAGGCAAAACCAGCAACCACCTCCGATAAGCTCTTTCCCGTTTTATGTTTCGTGTGATTTTTCCATCATTGTATCTACCGTTCTGTTTTCTACAGGTTGATCAAAGAAAAATGCCTAGGTGCAAGGGTGAGCCAGCAGAGTCGCCGCACCGAAAAACCTCATCGCCGGTAGGTTTTTATTTTTTTATTTTTTTCGTCCGACCAAGACTCCTTAACATGTTTTTTCGTAGAGATGGATATAAAACCTGCTGAAGTAGGCCAAAACAGGCCGAAAACAAACAAGCTGAAGTAAACTGCCGCCGCAAGCGGTGGTGCCATCGCCGGAGCAAGGCGGTGCCGCTGTGCCGAAATTCTTAAAATGGCCGAAAAAGATTTTTAACACCAATTTTCAGTTTATTGGAGTATTTTTAGGTACGTGAAGCATGTTTTAATTTTCGCAGGAAAATTCAAAAAATCCAGGGACCGCCAATAGATGTAGTAGAAAGTTCAGCGCTTCGAACATCGATTCAGGTAAGAATCTCTCAACTTATTCTCTGTTATGGAATTGAAGCTTAATAATCAGTAATATGGTATTTTATATAATTTAGAAAATTTTCAGAATAATTACATGTTACTAATGGAGCCGGAATCGGTTAGTCATTTATTTGTTGTCCTATGTAACTGATTGTTGAATGTATAGTTTTAAATGCATAATGATATACTGGAATGTTTGAATGATTCACTTGTACTTCCTTAATACATATATTGCTTGTCGTGCGTGATTTACGGTTTATTGTGAAATTAGAAATTAATATGCAAACAAAAAGTTGTTTGGTCATGTGAATTAATGAATGACAACCTTACTGGATATTCTGAGAGATGGCGGACGGACCGGGTACATAGAGAATCATACCGTGAACATTGCCTTATATCGAACGGGGTATTGAGAAATAGTATTTTTAGCACTTATACCGGACGGGGTATGGGGACGGCCCGGTTTACCCTCATACCGGACAGGGTATTGAGGGATAGTATTTTTAGTGCTCATACCGGATGGGGTATGGGAATGGCTGGTTAGTTGACAATGTTGAATATTAGTTCACACATAGTGGGACATCCTTATAGGCTCCTAGGGATACCAGTAGGCAAAAGAAAAAGAATGTAGTTGTTATTGCTCTCGTGAAAATAAAATTGGAATATCATTTGAGTTATTGTCTCTATAGGTCGATTTTGAAAATCTTGTAATGGTAAATATATGCAATAAATGATTTTTCTTATGATAAAATAATTTACTTAAATCAAGAGCTCCATTGGTTATTTTTATAATTTTTACCAACCTTCAATTTTCATATCGATGAGTAGTATGATATTCTTACTGGACTAGTGTAGCTCACCCCTTTCATTAACTATTTTAGATCAAGCAGAACAAGACCTAGATCCCGATCTACAAGAGGGTTGTGAATAATTCACCACCCGGACTCCCTTCAAAAGCTAGTGAAGGTCGTTCTAGAATACTCAGTTATTTATCTTTTGCTTATTTCTTCAAATTTTATTTGTTCTTATAGCAGAGATATTATCGTAACTCTATTGAGAATTCTAAATTATTGTGTAAGGAATGTAAACCCTAAACTCTATTATTTCGCTTCCGCATTTAATTCATAACTTTATTTCCTTTTGAATTTCGGGCCTTTACAGTTGATATCAGAGCCGCGTTTATTGAAACTATTTCTTACACAAAGACTTAAAAACACCAAATATGAACTATCGCCCAACCCTTCCTTATGAAAAATAAGTACAAAGAAACGAGGAGATGAGGTCCCTTACTGAACAGGGTAGCCTAAGACAAGTCACTTTGAGAGGATGTCGATAAGCTCTTTGAGATTTTAGAGAAACTCATCTCTGCCCAGTAGGCCAGAGAAGAGATGAGGGAACTATCTGACCCTCAACCACTTCTATAATATAAGTCACCCCTACAATGAGAGGATCTAACACCACCTCCATGCAATCCTGCTCCTTCGTCGTATCATCTAACACTGTCACAATACAATTCGGAGCCCCCATTATATCATCCGACACCGGTACAGGGCCACCCGGTCCCTCCCTAGCAACATTTGACCCCTCTTCTATGGGACTCAGTTTCACCCATGATGGACTTGATAGAGATTGACAAAGGAGACCCTGATGTATTTCCAAGAATGAACTAATTAGCGATGTATCCAGCCACCTTAGATTGTTTCCACGAGAAAAATTATATTCAACCCTCCTAATGAATAATGATTTATAAATTAATAAAATTCTTTAAACATTATTCGCACATGGCAATTTTTCTATTACTAAGTACTTTAACTCCGTTGTTTTCTCTAAATAGGCAAACTTAAGAAAGAAATTTATATTCGAGAGATTCTGGTAGTCTGAGACTTTTCAGATGTGTTCCCGGATGAACTACCCAAACTGCTAGTGGACAAAAAAGTTGAATTCACCATAGATCTTCACCCAGGAATCCAGCCTATTCCAGTTGCTCCTTACCGCATGAGTTGTGTGGAGATGGAGGAGCTGAGAAAACAGATCGATGAATTTTAGGATAGTGGATTCGTTCGACATAGAGTGTCTCTTTAGGGTGCTAAAGTCACATTTGTAAGGAAGGGGGATAGGACGTTAAGGTTATGTGTTGACTATAGAGGATTGAACAGGGTCACGATCAAGAACAAGTACCCCCTCCCCAGGATCGATGACCTTTTTTATCAGTTGTAGGGTGCCCAGGTCTTCTACAAAATAAACCTGTATTCAGGTTACCATCAGGTAAAGATCAAGGTATAAGACATTCCAAAACAGTTTTTCGAACTAGGTACGGACACTATGAGTTCCTGGTCATGCCATTCAGACTAATCAATGCACCTGCCATCTTCATGGATTTGATGAACATGATTTTTAGTCAATTCCTAGATCAGTTCGCCATTGTATTTATCAGTAATATCCTACTCTATTCAAAAAGCAGAGAGGAACATGTTCACAATCTGACTCAGGTTTTGCAGGTTCTTAGAGAAAAGAAGTTGTATGCAAAGTTGAGTAAGTGTAAGTTCGTACTCGAGCATACTATCTTCTCAAGGTACATCATATCAAGGGATGGAGTCTCAATGAACTATTAAAAAGTTCAGGCAGTGCTCTGCTGGAAAAAATTGACATCGGTCAAATAGATTCATAACTTTTTAGGGATGACAAGTTAATACCACAAGTTTGTGGAAGAATTTCTAGCCTAGCTGCTCCTTTGACTCAGTTCACATAGAAGGACGTCAAGTTTGAGTGGAACAAGGACTGTGAAATAAGTTTTTCAGAACTAAAAAATCGGTTGACTACTGCACCTGTGTTGGCCTTGTCGAGTTGAACAAGTGGATATACAGTTTATAGTGATGCTTCCTACTTGGGGTTGGGTTGTGTTCTGATGTAGCATGGAAATGTTATAACATATGGGTCTAGGCAGTTGAAGAGTCATGAGAAAACTACCCTACCCATGACTTAGAACTTGTCCCGATTATCCACGCCTTTAAGACTTGACATTATTACTTGTATGGAGAGATTTTTCATATCTATACTGACTATAAGAGCTTAAAACATATATTCACTCAAAAGAATTTCTACATGCATAAGAGATGATGGATATAACTCCTCAAGGACTATAATTGCAACATCTTGTATCACACGAGTAGGAACAATGTGGTAGCCGATGCACTCAGCAAAAAAAGTGTAGGTATATTAGCTCACCTAACGGTTTTAGAATACTGGGTAATAGAAGCCGCACAACAGGTACAATTTCAGGACTTAAGAGAGTTACATACTTGGCCCACCTGACGACTCAACCTGAGTTGATCCAGAGAATAAGAGAAGCACAATCCGACGATTTCACCCTAGCAGCCATCAGGAAAGATGCAGAACAAGGAGTAAATTCAGAATTTCCTGTCTCTGCCAATGGTTTGCTTAGATTTCAGGACAAGTTGTGCGTTTCATGTGATAGTGAGCTGAAAAGGGACATTATGACAGAGGCTCATAGCTCAAAGTTTGTCATGCATCCCGGAAGCATTAAGATGTGTAAAAGTATACGACCCTGATTTTGGTAGAACGAAATGAAAATTGAGGTGACTAACTTTCTTTCCAAGTGTCTGGTGTGTCAGCAAGTCAAGACAGAGCATAAACGCCTAAACGGGCTACTTTAGCCATTACCGATTCCAGAGTGGAAGAGAGAACACATCACAATGGATTTCGTGATATGATTGCTTGGGGCATAATTAGGACATGATGCCATTTGGGTAATTGCTGACCGGCTCACCATGTCATCCCACTTCCTGGCCATCAAGATTACTAACCCATTGAACAAGCTAGCAATGATGTATATCCAGGAGATAGTCAGGATACATAGAGTGCTAGTGACATTAGAATCCGACAGGAACCCCAGGTTCACTTCTTGTTTCTGGTCTAGTTTTCAGCTAGCCATGGGAACAAAACTGTCTCTTTGTACCATATTTGACCCTCAGACCAAGGGACAATTACAAAAGGCGATCCACACATTGGAAGATATGCTTCGAGCTTGTGTTCTTGACTTTGGGAGCCATTGGGATGATCATTTACTCTTAATAGAGTTTGCCTACAATAAAAGCAACCAAACAAGTATCGACATGGCTCTGTACAAGGCTTTATATGGCCGCCCATGCAGATCACCGATCTGTTAGAAAGAGGTAGATGATAGAAAATAGTTCGACCCAAATCTTGTGGAGGAGACTACAACCAAAATAGTTAATATCAAAAAGAATATTCAGACGGCTCAAAATAGGTAGAAGAGTTATGCGGACAGTCGGAGGAGAAATTTGGAATTTGAGAAAGGTGATTGTGTAATACCCTTAATTAATTTTAATGTAATTAAAATTAATGTATAAATATAATTTTTAAATTTTTAAATTTTTATTTAATGTAAAAATGAAGAAAAATAGGTGGAGGTTGAAATTGAAAATAATTTTGGAAAAAAGGGATAACAATTTGGGTTCTGGTAATATTTTTAAAAGAAAAATAGAAATCTGGAGGTCAAACCGCAGTTTAAAAAAATTTTACCATGTAGAATGCCCAGTAACCAGGCCTAACGAACCAGAGAGCGCTGTGTGGCAAAGCACGCTGACTTAGTGCCACGCGGGAGACCATGCTGGCAATTGGCGTACCCGCGATTAGATGGTCCAGATTTATTCCAGCACGCACGAACAGTCCGGATCCGTTTGCTCCTCAGATGTGATGGTCACGATTAAATGCGATGAACGGTCCAGATCTACTTCATATTTAAACGTGATCGGACAGTCCATATCAAATTACGATAAACAATCTAGATTCTCTTTATATTTAAAAGCGATCGAACGGTTCAGATCAAATACGATGGACGACCCAGATTAAAAGGAGACGGATATAAATACCCATCTTCACACCAAACCCTAACCCTATGCGGCCGCCCCCCCCGTCAGATAAGAAAGCCAGTCGCTGGGAAGGGAGTCGACTGCCGCTTGCCGCTGTGCCGGAGCCGTCACCGACCGCCAAAAGAGGTAAAATTTTTCTAATTTGCTCGAAATTCAATTTTGAACACCCCCATGGCTAAATCAGAGTAAAAGGTCCGATGGATGAGCCCAAAACTGCGGGCAAATCCCGGCGGTGCTGTCGTGGGAAAAACTGCCTTCGATGCATTTCGTATAACTTTTTTACCATTGTAATCACCATTCCTTTTTCTACAGACCGAAACAAAACACTCAATTGTGAATGTGAGCTGGTGGAGCCACCGCACTAGAGAATTTCGCTGCCGATACGCTTCAGTTTTTCTACTTTAATCGGCCAACCAAGGCCCTTTAAAGTATTTCCTTATAGAGATTGGTACAAAATCGGACGAAATCGGTTAGAAACGGCTGAAAAATGCCAACCCAAGGTAAACCGCTGCCGCGGGCAGCGATGCCGTCACCGGAGCATGGCGGCTCAATTTCGAAATTGGCCAAAACGGTTTTCTAACACTTATTTTGTCTTTTTGGGGTATTTTTAAGTACTTGAAGCGCGTTTTAATCCAAAAAAAAAATTCAGGGAACCCGAGGACCACCAGTAGGCATAGTTAAAAGCTTAGCATTCGGACACAAATTCGAGTAAGAATCACTCACCTTATTCTCTTTTATGGAATGGAAGTTTAATTTTAAATAATATGGTATTTTATAAAACTTAAAAAATATCCGTAATTAATTATAGGTTACTAATGGATGCGGAACCAGTTATTTATTACTGTTTGCTATGTTTAACTGATTTCTTGATTTTACAGTTTCGAATGCATGATAATACGGTGTAATTGATATGATGATGCGATTGAATTTTCTTGATGCATGTATTGCTTATTTTATGTGATTACAGTTAAATTAAAGAACTGAAAATTAAAGGTAAATGAAAAATTGTTTGATTAAGTGAATGGATGAACAATAGCTTTACTGGATATCCTGAGAGATGGTGGACGAACTAGGTACATAGGAAACTCTACCGTGAATGTTGCCTCATACCGGACAGGTAGTTAAAGATTAGTAATTTGGTACTCATATTAGATGGGATATAGGAACGACCTGTTTCACCCTCATACCGGACGGTGTATTGAGGGATGATATCTTTTGGCACTCATACCAGACGGGATATTGGGACGGTCCGTTATTTATAAATGTTGAATAAAGGTTCACACGTAATGGGGACATCTCTATGGACCTCTATGGATACGAGTAGGCTGATAAAAGAGAAAGTCATTATTTTGGCTGATTGAATATAAGATTCTGATATTATTTGTGTTATTGACTTGTAAGTTAGTTTTTTTGAAAATCTCGCTACGGTAAGTATGCGGTAAATGATTTTATTTATATTAAATGAATTTATTTAAATTAAGAGCTCAATTAGTTATTTTTATGATTTCTATCAACCTTCATTTCTGTGTCGGCGAGTACTGTGATATTCTTACTGGGCTAGTGTAGCTCATTCTTTCATTAACCATTTCAGATCAATAGAACCAAGATCTAGAGCCCAATCCACAAGAAGGTTGCGAGTAGGATGCTCAGTTGTCTATTTTCTATTTATTTCTTTGATTTTTTGTTATTTCTTTTAAAAGGGTCATTCCCCTAGCCCTATTGGGTAATTTGAATTATTGTATAAGGAATATAAACCCTAACAACTTATTTTGCTTCCGCACTAAATTTATAAATTACTTCATTTCAAGTTCACGAGCTGTTACAGTTGGTATTAGAGCTGCGTTCTTCGGAATCATTCCTTACATAAAATCCTTACAAAACACCAAATACGAACTCACCCAACTATTCCTTGTAAAAAATAAGTACAAAGACACAAGGAGATGAGGTCCCTTACTGAACAGGGCAGCCAGAGACGGGTCGCTTCGAGAGGATGTCGACTGGTTCTTCGAGATTTTAAAGAGACTCATCTATGCCTAGTGGGCCAGGTTAGTGAGGAGGGAATTATATGACCCTCCACTACTTTAACACTATGAGCTACCTCAACAACGAGAAGATTTCACGCCACCTCGATGCAACCCTGCTCCTCCGTCGTACCATCCGATACTCTCATAATACAATTCAGAGCCCCCATCGTACTATCCAACACCATCACAATACAATTCAGAGCCCCCACTGTATCACACGATACAATTATAAGGCCATCCGGTTCCTTCCCAGCAACATTTGACCCTTTTTCCATGGGACTCAGTTTCACCATGATGGACTTGACAGAGATTAACACGGGGGACCCTGATGCATTTTCAAGAATGAACTGGTTAGCAACGTATCATGCCACAATGGATTATTTCCACAAGAAAAATTGTATCTAAGCCTCCTAACAAAGAGTCATTACAAGCTAATAAAAGTTTCAAATATTATTCTTCCCTAACAAATTCCTTAATACACAACGCTTTAACTCGGTTGTTTTCTCTACAATGTAACAATTTTTTAAAAAAATTGTATTCAAGAGATCCTAGTAGTCCGAGACTTTTCAAATGTATTTCTTGATGAACCTCTCGGACCACCAGTGGACAGGGAAGTTAAATTCAACATTGACCTGCAGTCTGGCACGTAGCCTATCCCAGCTTTCCCTTATGAAGGAGTCATGTAGAAATGGAAGAGTTGAGAAAATAGATCAAGAAATCGCAAGACAGTGGGTTCATCTGACACTGTGTTTCTTCTTGGAGTACTAGAGTCCCATTTGCAAGGAATGAGGGATGGGACGTAAAGGTTATGTATTGACTACAGAGGACTGAATAAGGTCACGATTAAGAGTAAGTACCCCCTCCCCAGGATCGATGATCTTTTTGATCAGTTGCAGGGTGCCAAGTCTTCTCCAAAATATATATGCGTTCAAGTTACTATTAGGTAAAGATCAAGGTAGAAGACATTCCTAAAGTAGCCTTTTGAACCAGGTACAGACACTATAAGTTCTTGGTCATACTATTTAGACTAATCAACACACCAGCCATCCTCATGAATTTGATGAACAGGATTTTTAAATAATTCCTGGATCAGTTTGTCATTATATTTATCGATGATATCCTAGTCTATTCAAAAAACAAAGAGGAGCACGCTCACCATCTGACTCAGGTTTTGCAAGTTCTCAGAGAAAAGAAGTTATATGCAAAGCCGAGTATGTGTGGGTTCTGTCTCAAGCAGACTACCTTTCTAGAGTACATCATATCAAAAGATGGAGTGTTAGTGAATCCTGAAAAAGTTGATGCAGTGTTCGGCTGGAAAAAAATTGACCTCAGTCAAGGAGATCCGTAGTTTTCTGGGGTTAGCATGTTATTACTACAGCTTTGTGGAATGGTTTTCTAGCCTAGCTGCTCCTCTGATTCGGCTTACAAAGAAGAATGTCAAGTTTGAATGGAACGAGAACTGTAAGAGGAGTTTTTTAGAGCTAAATAAATGGTTAACTACTGCACCTATGTTGGCCTTGCCGAACGAGTTAGATGGATATATAGTTTATACTGATGCCTCCTGCCTAAGGTTGGGTTGTGTGCTAATGCAGCATGAGAAGGTTATAGCCTATGGGTTTAGACAGTTGATGAGTCATGAGAAAAATTACCTCACCCATGACTCAGAGCTTGCCGGGATTATCCACGCCTTGAAGATTTGGGTCATTACTTATATGGAGAGACCTTTCACATCTATACCGACCATAAGAGGTTGAAACACATATTCATTCAAAAGGATCTCAACATACGCAAGAGAAGATTGATAGAACTCCTCAAGGACGATGATTGCAACATCTTATATCACCAGGGTATGGACAACGTGGTAGCTGATGTACTCAGTAGAAAAAGTGCAGATATATTAGCTCACTTGATGATTTCAAAATGCAGGGTACTAGGGGCTGCACAATATGTCCGACTTTAAGACCTGAGAGAGTCACCGTTTTAGCCCACTTGACTATTTAACCCGAGTTGATCTAGAGAAAAAAGAAAGCTTAGTCTGCCGATTCCACCCTAGTAGTCCTCAAGAAAGATGCAAAACAGGGAGTTAATTCAGAATTTCGAGTCTCTGCTAATGGGTTGCTTAGATTTCAGAACAAGATGTGTTCCAAGTGACTGTGAGTTAAAAAGCTCATAGCTCATAGTTTGTCATGCATCCCGAAAGCACTAAGATGTATCAAAGTATGCGACTCCGATTTTGGTGAAACGGGATGAAAAGAAATATGGCCGACTTTGTTTCCAAGTTTTTGGTATGTCAGCAGGTCAAGGCAGATCATCAACGCTTAGGTGGGCTACTTCAACCATTACCAATTCCGGAGTGGAAGTGGGAACATATCACGATGAATTTTGTGACAGAATTGCCTAGGGTACGCTCAGGACATGATGTCATCTGGGTAATTATTGACCGTCTCACCAAGTCTTCCCACTTCTTAGCCATCAGGATGACCAATCCCTTGGACAAGTTAGCAAGAATGTATATTCGGGAGATAGTCAGGTTACATGGAGTGCCAGTGACAGTAGTGTCTGACAGGGACCCCAGGTTTATTTCTCGGTTCTTGTCTAGTTTTCGGCAAGCCTTGGGAACAAAACTGTCCCTTAGTATTGCATTCCACCCTCAGACCGATGGACAATCAGAAAGGACGATCTGTAGGATATGCCCTGAGCTTGTGTTCTTGACTTCGGGGGCTATTGGGATGATCACTTACCCCTAATAAAGTTCGCTTACAATAAAAGCTACCAAACAAGTATTGACATGGCTCCGTACGAGACATTGTATGGTCGTCCATGTAGATCGCCGATTTGTTTGAAGGAAGTAGATGATAGAAAATTGTTCGGCCTAGATCTTGTAGAGGAGAATACAGCCAAAATAGTTAAAATCAGGAAGAACATTCAGACGGTTCAGTGCAGGCAGAAGAGTTATATGGATACCCGGAAGAGGGATTTAGAATTTGAGAAAGGTAATCGAGTGTTCCTTAAGCTCACTTCTTTCAAGGGAATCAGTAGGTTTGGCAAGAGGGACAAACTAAATCTTCAGTTTATTAGGTCATTTGAAATCTTAGACAGAATTTACACCGCTGCCTACAGACTGACACTACCTCCAAAACTGTTCAGAGACCATAATGTGTTTCATGTATCCATGCTACGCTAGTACAATCTGAACCCCTCTCACATCTTAGCCCACAAGTCTCTTTCACTCCAGAAGAATCTGTCATATGAGGAGATACCGGTAGATATTGTGGATCGAAAGAGTAGAGTACTCCGCAATCGGAAAATTCCCTTTGTTAAGGTCCCATGATAGAATTACACACCTAGAAAGGCCAAATGAGAGCTAGAATCAAATTTCAGAGTCCAAAATCTCCAACTGTTTGATTGAGTGAGAGAGAGACAAATTTAAGGGAACAAATTTCTTTTTAAGGGGGGGAGAGTTATAATACCCTTAATTAACTGTAATATAATTAAAATTAATGTATAAATATAATCTTTTAATTTTTTCATTTTTATTTAACGTAAAAATGAAGAAAAATAGATTGATGAAGAAATTGAAAATAATTTTGGGAAAAAAGGGTGAAAATTTGGGGTTTTTGAAAAAAAAAATTGAAAAGTGAGAGTCAAAATACAATTTTAAAAAATTGTGGCAGGTAGGACGCCCAGTTAGCAGCCCCGATGAAATGGAGCCTGTCACGTGGCAAGGCACGTTGATGCGGTGCCACGTGGGAGGCCACGCTGGCGATCCCCGTGACCGCAATTGGACAATCTGAATTGTTCTCATGAGTATGGACGGTCCGGATTCGTTCCCTTCTCAGACGCGATCCAACGATCACGATTAAACATGATAAAAATGGTCCAGATTCACTTCCTATTGAAACATGATCGGACGGCCCATATCAAATCGCGATAAATGATCCAGATTCACTTGTTATTTAAACGCGATCGGACGGTCCAGATCAAATGCGATGGACGGTTCAGATTAAAAAGAGACGGATATAAATAACTCTCTTCACACCAAACTTTAACCCTAGCTGCCAGACCACTCCATCGAAGAAGAAAGTCAGTCACCGAGAAGGGAGTCGACCGCCGCCTCCCGTCGTGCCGTAGCCGTCACCAACTGCCAAAAGAGGTAAAATTTTTCTCATTTGTTCGAAATTCAATTTTGAACACTTCTACGGCTAAATCGGAGCAAAAGTCCGGCGCATGAGCTGAAAACTGCAGACAAAGCTCGACAGCACCACCACGAAAAAAGCAAAAACCGCCTCCGATAAGGCCCTTCCCAATTCCTAGTTCATGTAATTTTTCCATCATTGTAATCACCATTCCTTTTTTATAGATTGACCGAAACAAAACACCCAACCGCGAAGGTGAGCCGGCAAAGATGTCGTACTGGAGAACTCCGCCACCGATGAGCTTCGGGTTTTCGATTTTTTTCAGCCAACCGAGGCCTCTTAACATATTTTCTCACAGGATTGGTACAAAACCAGACGAAATCGGCCTGAAACGGCTTAAAACAGCCAACCTGAGGCAAACCGCCGCCGCGGGCGGCAATCCCGTCATAAGCAGAATTTTGAAATTGGCCAAAAATGGTTTCTAACACTGATTTTGGGTTTCTTGAGGTATTTTTAGGTATTTGAAATGCATTTTAATCTCTGAAAAAAATTTCAGAGAACTTGAGAACCGCTAGTAGGCGTAGACAAAAACTTAACATTCGAACACCAATTCAAATAAGAATCTCTCACCTTATTCCCTGTTATGTAATAAAAGTTTAATTTTAAATAATATGGTATTTTGTGAAACTTAAAAAATATTCGTAATTAATTACAGATTACTAATGGTGCTGGAATTGGTTATTTAATATTATTTGCTATGTTTAATTGATTTTCTGATTTTACAGTTTCAAATGCATGATTATACTCTGGAATTGGTATGATGATGCGATTGTATTTCCTTGATGCATGTATTGTTTGTTTTATGTTATTACAGTTAAATTGAGAAACTAAAAATTAAAGGTGAGCAAAAAATTGTTTGATTAGGTGAATGGATGAACAGTAATCTTACTGGATATCTTGGGAGATGGTGGACAGACCGGGTACATAGGAAACCCTGCCGTGAACGTTGCCTTATACTGGATGGAGTATCAATGATTGGTAATTTAGTGCTCATACCGAATGAGGTATTTAGGGATTGCATCTTTTGGCACCCTTACCGGACGGGGTATAGGGATGGCCTGTTATTTGCAAATGTTGAATAAAGGTTCCCATGTAATGAAAAAATCCCTATGGATCCCCATAGATACCAATAGACTGATAAAAAAGAAAGTCGTTGTTATGACTAATTGAATATAAGATTTTGATATTGTTTGTGTTATTGACTTTATAAGTATCTTTTTTTTAAAATCTCACTACAGTAAGTATGCGGTAAATGATTTTATTTATGATAAACAAATTTAATTAAATTAAGAGCTCCATTAGTTATTTTTATGATTTCTACAAACCTTTATTTCTGTGTCGGTGAGTAGCGTGATATTCTTACTGAGTTAGTGTAGCTCATTCTTTCATTAACCATTTCAGATCAAGAAGACCAAGATTCAGAGCTCGATCCATAAGAGGGTTGCGAGTAGGATGCCTAATTGTCTATTTTTCATCTATTTCTTTGATTTTTCGATATTTATTTTAAAAGGATCATTCTGGTAGCCCTATTGAGTAATCTAAATTATAGTGTAATGAATATAAACTCTAACTACTTATTTCGCTTATGTACTAAATTTATAATTTACTTCATTTCAAGTTCATGGGCCATTACAGATCGAGTGTTCCTTAAGGTCACTCATTTCAAGGGAATCAATAGGTTTGGTAAGAGGGAGAAACTAAATCCCCTGGTTTATTAGGCCATTTAAAATCTTAGATAGAATTGGTACTGCCGCATACAGACTGACACTACTTCCCGAACTATCAAGAGTCCATAATGTGTTTCATGTGTCCATGTTATGCAAGTACAACCCGAACCCTTCTGAAATCTTGGCCCACGAGCCCATTTCACTCTAGGAGGATCTATCCTATGAGGAGGTACCGGTGGCTATTGTGGACCGAAATAGCAAAGTACTCCACAACTAAGAAATTTTCTTCGTTAAGGTCCGGTGACAGAATCAAACACAGAGAAATGCCACATGGGAACTAGAATCAGACTTTAGAGCCTAGTATCCTCAACTTTTTTATTGATTAAGAGAAAGGAATATTTGAGGCAACAAATTACTTTTAAGGGAGGAGAGTTATAATATCCGGGTCTAGAATTTGGCCCAGGATTAATTTTAAAGTTTAAAAAAATGTATAAAAATATAATTTTTAAATTTATAAATTTTTTCAATGTAAAATTAGCAAAAAAAATATGTTGAGGATGAAATTGAAAATAATTTTGGAAAAAATGAATGAAAATGGTTCGGATGGTATTTTTGAAAAAAAAATAAAAAATTAGGGGTCAAAACACAATTAAAAAAATTTAACCACGTAAGACTGCCTAGTAACCAGCCCCGACGAACCGAAGCATATCGCGTGGCAAGGCACACTGACTTGATGCTGCGCTGACAATCTGCGTGCCCACGATTGGATGACATGGATGTGTTTCCATGCGAGTGGATGGTCCGAATTTGTTCCCTCCTAAGGCGCGAATGGACGATCGAGATCAAATGCAATGAACGATCCAGATTCGTTCCCTCTTTAAATGTGATTGTACGGTCGAGATCAAATCGTGGTAAACAGTCCAGATTTATTTTCTCTTTAAACACAATCAGACGATCGAGATCAAATGTGATGAACGATCCAGAATTTATGGGAGACATGTGTAAATATCTCGTATCACACCGAATCTAAATCATAGCCGCCAGCCTCTCGTCGGAGAAGAAGAACCAGTCACCGGAGAGGGGAGCCGCCCGCCGCTGCGCTGGAACCACCTTCGACTGTCAAAAAAGGTAAAAATTCTCCTATCCACTCAGAATTTGTTTTCGAGCACCCCCATAGCTAAATCAGAGCAAGAGAAATGACAGATGAGCTTGAAACCACGAGTAAAGTCTGGCGGCACCACTACGGGAAAAAGCTGAAACTGCCTCCGATGAGCCCATTTCTGTTTCCATTTTTTTACGATGTTTTCACTATTGTGTTCACTGTTCTATTTTCTGCATGTTGACAGAAGAAAAAGACTCAACCACGAAGGTGAGCCAGTAGAGCCGCTGCATTGGAAAATTCTACTGCCAGTAGGTTTTTATTTTTTTCACTTTTTTCGACCAACTGAGACCCCCTAACGTGTTTTCTCGCCGGGATGAGTATCAAATCAGTCAAACTAGCCAAAACTAGCCAAAAACAACTAGGCCGAGGCAAACTGCTACTGCGAACGGCAGTGCCGTCATCATAGCACGGTGGTGCTGCTGTAACAGCCCCGGAAAAATTTAATATTGGAAAGGCATATATATAGATAAATAATCTGAATTTGCGGAAGCGTATTAAACATTGCAATTAACATCCCTTACGCAATACCAAAATGTGTTCAACAAATGAGGGAATAAACTAATTAAAATAAATGCTCGAAAGTAAGAACTACAATTATAACTATGGGATCTTTAGGCGTCCCCTTCGCCATCTTCCCGCGGAACGGGCTCGGGAACCACGTCTTCCTGATCTGAAATGGTTAAGTAAGGAGTGAGCTACACTAGCCCAGTAAAGACATCACTCTATCTCACTGCCACAGGAGTAAGTGTGGGTAGAAAATAAAAATGACCAATGGAGCATAATTTGTAATAAACCCATTTGTTCATAAAAACGTTTACTTTCCATTTACCTGGGTGAGATCCATAAAACAATACACAAGCAACACATTATCATCATCACGTTATCACATAGACTTTATAATACAACATTTATCACGCGTTTGCATTTCAATCTTTAAACAGCATAATTCCTCTTTACCAGCCTACTAGTATCCATGGGGATCCATAGGGCTCCCGCTACTCGTGAACCCTTAACTTTTATAACCTGATTCCAGGGCCGTCCCCATACCCCGTCCGGTATGGGCGCCAAAACCATGAACCTCAATACCCCGTCTGGTATGAAGGTGAAACGGGCCGTCCCCATACCCTGTCCGGTATGGACGCCAAAACACATAAGGTCTCCATACTCTGTCCGGTATGAGAGACCACGTTCCCGGTAGGGTTTCCTACGGACCCGGTCCGTCCACCATCTCCCAGGATACCTAGTCAGGCTGTCCAAATTATCCGTTTGCCAATTCACATAACCTTTTATCCCTTTTTCTTTAGTCACCATCATCAAGTCACACACAAACATGCAAACCAGTAGTTCATGCCAACAAGACAACACACAACATCGGGTTCTCAGTCATTCAGTCCATAATCAATGAAACAGTGATACATGCACACGAAACTATGAAATAAAAACATAAGACATCATACTGCATTTAAAACTGTAAAATAGAACAAACAATAACTGACCGACAAATACACTAGACTCGAGCTCCATTAGCAACCTTAAACAATTTCACACAGCTATTGATACATGAAATACTATTTTATAATTTATTGCACTTTAATACCGTGATAGGAAATAGGGTGAGGAATCCTTACATGTTTTCGGGACCCAAAATAGGCTTTTCCGAGTGCCTGCGGGTTATCCCTAAATTTCCTGAATTTTTTTTCTGAAAAACAGAAACACGCTATCGGTACCTGCACGTGTCCCAAAAATCTCAGAATCAGACCTAGGGCCCCTTTCGGCCAATATCGCAATTCCGGTACGGCGGCTCCGCCGTGCTCCGGCGACGGCGCCGCCGCATGCGGCAGCGATTCGCCTCGGGTTAGCCGTTTTCGATCGTTTTCGGCCGAATTCGGTCACACTTGCATCGGTCCCTGCGATAAAACAACTCTAGGGCCCTCGGGGGGCCAAAAAATTACGAAAAACCGAAGCTTACCGGCGGCGGTGCTCTCGGGTGCGGCGGCTCTCCGGCGTGGTTCGTGTTTTTGTGATTTGGCTCCGATCAACCTGTAGAGAAAAGAATGATAATCACGGTGATATAAAAATTGTATCAAACGGAGGCCGGGAAGGGCCTCATCGGAGGTAAAAACCGAGGAGGGGCGCGGCAGCGCCGCTGGGTTTCGGCCGTGTTTTTCGACTGTTTGGCCGGGAGTTTGGTTCTGATTTGACCACAGGGGAATTCAGCATTGAAAAATGAGCCGGGGGTATAAAATTTACCTCGATCGACGGTCGAAAAACTCCCCAGTGCGGCGGCGGGTGGCGGCGGCTGGCTCCTCCGGCGTCTGGTTCGTCTTCTCCGGCGAGGGCTGGCGGCTAGGGTTTTTGTGGTCAGGTGTGGGGGGTTTATTTATACCCTTTGCCTTTTAATCACAGCCGTCCATCTTGATTTAATATGGACCGTTCGATCGCGATTTAATTTGGATTAAATCTGGGCCGTCCATCGCGATTAAATCTAGGACGTCCGTACTTGATTGAATCTGGGCTGTCCGTGCACGTGCATCTGGGCCATCCGTGCGCACGCTTGATCTGAGCCGTCCGTGCGCGCGGGGACGCATCTAGGCCGTCCGATCGCGCGCACGCGGATCGCCCACGTGGCCCGTTCCCGGGTCGACGTGGCCTTGCCACGCGGCAGGTCCTGGTTGGCCAGGGCTGCTGACTGGGCCGCTGACGTGGCTGCTGACAGGGTACAATTTTTCTAAATTACGTTTTGACCCACGGTTTCCGAATTTCTTTTCAAAAACACCCCCAGAATCTAAATTTTCACCCCTTTTTTCTAAAATCAATTTCAATTAAATCCAAATAATATTTTTACCCAATTTTATCATTATTAATATTTTTATATTCACAAAAATTAATTTAAATTAAATTAAATCAAAAAAAATAAAATAGAAAAAATTATTTTGGGTGTTACAGCTGCCGTGCCAGAATTTTAAAAATTGTCGAAAAAGATTTTTAACATCGATTTTGAGTTTTTTTTGGGTATTTTTAGGTACGTGAAGCGTGTTTTAATCTCCACAGAAAAATTCAAAAAATCTAAGGACCGCTAGTAGGCGCAACTGAAAGTTCAGTGTTTCGAACACCGATTCGAAAAAGAATCTCTTACCTTATTCCCTATTATAAAATTGAAACTTAATTATCAAAAATACGAGATTTTGTATAATTTAAAAAACTTCAAGAATTAATTAAAGGTTACTAATTGAGTTAGAATCGGTTATTTATTATTGTTTGTCATGTTTAACTGATTATTTGATTTTACAGTTTTAAATGCATGATAATATACTGCAATTGGTAAAATAATTCAGTTGTTTTTTCTTGATGTATGTATTATTTTTCTTGCATTGATTTATGGTTAAATTGTGAAACTGAAAATTAAATGTAATCGAAAAATTAATTGGTTAAGTGAATGAATGAGTGGTAACCTTATTGAATATTCTGAAAGATGGTGGACGGATCGAGTATATAGGAAACCTTACCGTGAATGTTGACTCATACCGGACGGGGTATCGAGGATTGGTATTTTTGGCACTCATACTAGACGGGGTATGGAGACGACCCGTTTCACTCTCATACCGGACGGGGTATTGAGGGATAATATTCTTCGAGTTCATATCGGACAAGGTATGAGGATGACCGATTAGTTGACAATGTTGAATAATGGTTCATGCGTAGTGGGACATCTCTATGGGCTCCCATGGATATCAGTAGGCAAATAAAAAGGAAAGGTTATTTTTTTTGCTTACTTAAATATGAGATTATGATGTTGTTGAGCTATTGTCTTTGTAGGTCAATTTTAAAAATCTCGCAACAATAAGTATGCAATAAATGATTTTACTTATAATAAATGAATTTACTTAAATTAAGAGCTACATTGGTTATTTTTATGATTTTTACCAACTTTTAGTTTCTGTATTAGTGAGTAGTGTGATATTCTTACTGGGTTAGTGTAGCTCACCTCTTCATTTACTATTTCAGATCAAGAGGATCAAGATTCAGATCCCTATCAACAAGGGATTGTGAATAGTTCACCACTCGGACTCCTTCAAAAGCTATGTCATCCTAAGATGCTCAGTTGTTTACTTTTCGTTTATTTATTTGATTTTCGTTTATTCTTTTTGAAGGGACATTTCCGTATCCCTATTGGATAGTTAAAACTATTGTATAAGGAATGTAAATCCTAAATCTATTATTTCGCTTCCGCATTCAATTTATGATTTTATTTCTTTTTAAGTTCGTAGGCTGTTAAAATTTAGATATTGCAAATGTACATATGTATTTTTTTAAGTATTCAATTACCATAAAAAAAAACCTCTGTTCATTTATTCATTAATTTTTATGTGATTGGAACTAAAATTCAAATCTTTAAAGAAATAAGCATATATCAATTTTACTTATTAGGTGAGCTGAAATCAAGTTTAAATGAGATTTAATTATTGTGTTTAATAATAAAAATAATAATAACTTTTGAGGTAAAAATTTAAATCACTATTAATATTAATAAAAAAATAAAATTATTTTATCTCGAATTATAGTCTTGCCACTAATGAAAAAAAGAATTTTTTTTTAATATAATTTTTAATGATAAAAGAGACAATATATCTCAAAAATGATAAAAAAAAAAAAAAAAAAAAAAAAAATTGGTAGTACTGACCCTTGTTCCCAACCAGAGAGGAAAAGGTGCAATAAAAATGTTGTTTCCTTTAAAATCATCAAAGCCCATTTCATTGTATATATAAATTTAATCCAAATAAGTTATTATAAGCTTCTTGTCAATTTAAGAGTAGTACGTATTTTTAGTGGAAGTTTAAGTTTTTCTCAAAATTCTATTGGACAAAGATGCATATATTAATTTAACTTTGTATTGTTCAATCACTAGTATTATTATTATTGTTGTTAATAATTATTTCTATTCACAGTTATTATTAGTATTGTCTTTTTTCTTGATGGTTTCTTTTCTTTCATTCTTTTCATTTTTTCTCTCTTCCTTCCCTCATTTTTTTCCTTAGCATTTCCCTTCTTAATTATTATTATTTATTGTGAACACTTTATAAATTTTTTGAACTAAAGACCAAAGTGGTGTAACATCAATTCGAACCAGTTTGACCTGAAAATTTTTAGTTCAGTTTGGTCTTGGACCAAAGTAGATTAAAATTTGTTCAAAAAAATTTAATTTTTTAAATATATTATTTATAAATTAACATTTTAATTTTTAGTATTAGAAAAATATTAATTGATCTGGACCAGATCAAATGAAATCTAGACTGAACCAAATTCACACATGATTAGAGCTATTGAGTGTTAAAGTTAGAGGATTACTCTCTTGTATATGAGATGTTCAAATCTCTTATAAATGTAGAGAAGACAATTGTGTTTTGACTATTTTGCCTCTTGGGTCTATCACCTCCCCACGGGGATATGCAAGTTGCTTACTCATTTTTCTTTTCTTAGCCAAAAAAAAAAAGCTAACATCATCACTCATAAAAATCATTGTTTTAATATCGTATTGTGTTAATGTTTTAAGGTAAAATTTGATCTCTGATACTTATTAGTAATTATGAATATGCTAAACTGAAATTGTAGTCTAAATTTTAAAGTTGAAATCACATTATAATTTATTCTGTAAATTTATAAAGTTATTTTACTTTATTATATTTTTATGCAACAAGTAAAAAGTTTAATTAAAAACTCTATGTTTTTTTTTATATTTTGTGTAACACTCAATATTATTATTATTTTTTTATTTTTTAATAAATATAATTATTTATTAATTTAATTTAATTTAATAAAAAAAAGTAAAAAAATTTGTTAAGGATTAAATTGAAAACAATTTTTAAAAAAATAGGTAAAATTTTAGATTCTGGGGATATTTTTGAAAGAAAAATCGAAAACCAGATGTCAAAATACAATTTAAAAAAATCGCACCACATCAGATGCCCGGTTAGCAGCCCCGACCAACTAGGACGCGCCAGGTGGCAGAGGCGCTGATGCGAGAGGCCATGCGGGGGAGAGCCACGTGGGCGATCCGCGTGCGCATGATCGAAAGGCTGAGGTCCATTCCCGCGCGCACGGACGACTCAGATTGAAATCGCGCACGGATGGCTCAAATTGAATCGCGCACGGACGGTCCAGATTGAATCGCGCACAGACAGTCCAAATTGAATCGCGATGAACGGTTCAGATTCACTCCTTATTTAATCGCGATCGGACGGTCTAAATCAAAAACGATAGACGGCCCATATAAAAGACGGATGAGTATAAATAACTCCATCCATAAGAGGGTTGCGAGCAAGATGCTCAGTTGTTTATTTTTCATTTATTTCTTTAATTTTCGTTATTTCATTTAAAAGCGTCATACCATAGCCCTATTGGGTAATCTAAATTATTATGTAAGAAGTGTAAATCATAACTATTTATTTTGCTTCTACATTCAATTAATAATTTATTTCCTTTCAAGTTCACGGACTGTTTTAGTTGGTATCAGAATCGCGTTCCTCGAACCTGTCCCTTGCACAATGATACCTAGAGAAACACCAAACCAATGAATTATCACTCAACCATTCCTTGTGAAATGCAGGTACAGAGAGATGAGGAGAGGAAGACCCCTACTAAACCGAGCAGCCCGGGATGGTTCGCTTAGGGAAGATGTTGATAGGATATCTGAGATGCTGCAGAGACTCATTGCTGCCCAACAGGGCCGAGGGGAGAGGAGGGAGCTACCTGACCCTCCTCGCTGCCACAGGTTGAGCCACCACAGCACTGAGAGGATCCCGAACCACCCCGGTATGACCCTGCTCCTCCACATTACCACCCGACACCACCACAATATGATCCGGTGCCCCAGTCACAGTACCACCCGGCACTGCCACAGTACAATCTGGTGCCCCCACCGTATCAGCAAGTACCATCACAGGGCCCCCCAATCTATCCTCAGCCTAGCCCAGTCCCTCTTCCACGGGACCCAGTTCCTCCCACAATTGACCCAGACTACATAGAGAGGTACAAGAGACTAAACTCATCTACTTTTGTAGGAGGATCCTCTTTTGAAGATGCCGAGTACTAGTTGGCAGAGATAGAGAATGCCTTCATGACCCTACGGGTGACTTCGGAGCAGAAGGTCACCCTTGCTACCTATATACTAGTGGGAGAAGTAGACCGCTGATGGGAACTCAAACAAACCACCTTGCCTGTTCCAATTACTTGGGAACAGTTCCTAGCAGCCTTTCATGCAGAGTATCTCTGATATCTAAAGGAGATTGAGTTTGTCCAGTTGGTCCAGGGAAACATGACAATGTCAGAATATGCTCGTAAGTTCCTAGAGTTGGGCCGATACTCCATTGAGACATTGTTGGATGAGGGCATGAAGGCTAGGAGGTTCCAGTGGGGCCTCCGCCCAGAAATTATGCAGTATTTGTTCATGCTGGAGCTCAAGACTTATTCGGCCGTTCTGGTCAAGGCAAAGCTGGTGGAGAGGAGCTTCCACACCCTCACTCAGGCAGCAGGGAACCTCAAACCCTCAGCTCTACCCCGCATACCAGCACCTACTGTGTCTGTCCAACAGAATAAGAGGCCCAGGTCGGTGATCCAGGCTCTCCCTCAGGCTCCAGTGGTAGGACGTGGTAAGATCTGTTAGTATTGCGGTAAGGATCATGTGGACCGGCCCTACTACTACCTCAACAATACATGTCGCATATATAGTAGTGCCCAACATTATGCGAGAGAGTGCCCAACGAACCAAAATCAGGACGGACCTCCTATTCAGGGCAGGACTTACAACCTCACCCAATAGGATGCTGAAGCCAACTCGGACGTGGTACAGGATATGTACACTATCTGTAACTATCTTGATCATGTTTTGATTGACACTGGTGCATCGCATTCATTTGTTTCACCTATTTTTGCATCAAAATTTAATATATTACGTGATAAACTTGATTACATGTTCTTTGTGTCTGCTGTTGGGAGTATGACACTATTGGAAGAAGTTGTCTACAAGGCTTGTGTCGTAGAGATAGCAGATAAGAAATTGAGTGTGGACATAATAGAATTAAATACGGGGGATTTTGATGTAATTTTTAGAATAAATTGGCTATCGGCGTATCACGCCACCGTAGATTATTTTAGCAAGAAGGTTTATTCAATCATCCTAATAAGGAGCCATTTACTAATTAATAAAATTATTTAGTACTTATTCCTTGATGACAAGTTTTCTTAATTCGTCGAGTATTTTAACCCTACGGTTTTCTCTAACTAGGCAAACCCCAAAAAGAGAATGATGTTCAAGAGATTCTGGTAGTCTGAGACTTTCCAGATGTGTTTCCGGATGAACTACCCGGACTGCTAGTGGACGGAGAAGTCGAATTCACCATAGACCTACAGTCAGGCACCCTGCCTATTTCGGTTGCTCCTTACCGCATGAGCCGCATTGAGATGGAGGAACTGAAGAAACAGATCACTGAATTGTAGGACAATGGTTTTATTAGACATAGTGTGCCTCCTTGGGGTACCGGGGTCACTTTTGCCAGAAAGGGAGATGGAACATTGAAGCTATGTATTGATTACAGAGGAATAAACAGAGTCATAATCAAGAACAAGTATCCCCTTTTCAGGATTAATGACCACTTCGATCAGTTGCAAGCTGTGCATGTCTTCTCCAAAACAGACCTGCGTTCAGGTTACCATCAAGTGAAAATCAGGATAGAAGACATTCCCAATACAGCTTTTCGAACCAGGTACAGATACTATGAGTTTCTGGTCATGTCATTTGGGCTAACCAACATCCCAGCCATCTTCATGGATCTGATGAACAGGGTCTTCAGATAATTCTTCGATCAATTTATTATCGTGTTCATCGATGACATCCTGATTTATTCAAAAAGTAAAGAGGAACATGCTCACAATCTAGTTCAGGTTTTGCAGGTTCTTAGAGGAAATAAGCTGTATGCAAAGTTGAGTAAGTGTGGATTTTGGCTTGAGCATACCACCTTCCTGAGACACATCATATCAAAGGATGGAGTATCAGTGAACCTTGAAAAGGTTGAAGCGGTGCTCGGCTGGGAGAAATTGACATCAGTTAAAGAGATCTGTAACTTTTTGGGAATGGTAGACTATTACCGCAGGTTTGTTGAAGGATTTTCTAGTCTAGCTACTCCCCTAACCTGGCTCACAAAAAAGAATGTCAAGTTTGAGTAGAATGAGGAATGTGAAAGAAATTTTTTAGAACTAAAGAAGTGACTGACTACTGCACCTGTGCTGGCCTTACTGAGTGGATCGAGGGGATATACAGTTTACAGTGATACCTTCTATCTAGGCCTGGGTTGTGTTTTAATGCAGCATGGGAAGGTCATAGCCTATGGATCTAGACAGTTAAAGAGTCATGAGAAAAACTATCCCACCTATGACTTAGAGCTTGCTGCAATCATACACACCTTGAAGACTTGGCACCATTATTTATATGGTGAGACTTTTCAAATCTATACCACTAACAAGAGTTTGAAACACATATTCACTCAAAAGGATCTCAACATGCGTCAGAGAAGGTGGATAGAACTTCTTAAGAATTATGATTGTGACATCTTGTGTCATTCGGAGAAGGGCAATGTGGTAGCCGATGCATTCAGCAGAAAAAATGTTGGTACATTTGCCCATTTGATGATTTCAGAATGTAGGTAGATTGGGGCCACACAATAAGTTTGGCTTCAGGACTTGAGGAGGGTCACGTGTTTGGGTCATCTAACCGTTCAGCTGGAGTTAGTCTAGAGAATAAGAGAAGCTCAGTCTGCCGATTTCGCCCTAATAACCATCAAGAAAGATGCAGAAAAGGGAGTTAGCTCAGAATTTCGAGTCTCCGCTGATGGATTACTCAGGTTCCAAGACAAAGTATGTGTTCCAAGTGACAGTGAGTTAAAGAGAGACATCATGACAGAGACCCATAGCTCAAAGTTTGTCATGCATCTCGGAAGCACTAAAATGTACCAAAGTATGCGTTCCCGATTTTGGTAGAACGGGATGAAAAAAGATATAGTTGACTTTGTCTTTAAGTGTTTGGTATGTCAGCAGGTTAAAATAGAGTATCAGCGCCCAGGCGGGGTACTTCAGCCATTACCGATCTCAAAATGAAAGTGGGAACATATCACCATGGACTTCGTGATAGGATTACTTAAGGCTCAGGACATGATGCCATCTGGGTAATTGTCGACCGACTTACCAAGTCTTCCTACTTCTTGGCCATCAAGATAACTGATGCCTTAGACAAGTTAGCAAAAATGTATATCCAGAAAATAGTCAGATTTCATGGAGTGCCAGTGATAGGGGTGTTTGACAGGGATCCCAGGATCACTACTCGGTTTTGAAATAGCTTTTAGTAAATCATGGGAACGAAGCTGTCCCTCAATACTGCATTCTACCCTCAAACTGATGGACAGTCAGAAAAGACAATCTGTACACTTGAGAATATGCTCCGAGCTTATGTCCTTGGCTCTAGGAGCCATTGGGATGACCATCTACCCCTGATAGAGTTTGCCTACAACAACAGCTACCAAGCGGGTATTGGCATGACTCCGTATGAGGCGTTATATGGCCGCCCATGTAGATTGCCGATTTGTTGAGAAGAAGTGGACGATAGAAAACTGTTTGGCTCAGATCTGGTAGAGGAGACTACATCCAAAATAGTTGAGATCAGAAAGAACATTCAGACAGCTCAGAGCAGGCAGAAGAGTTATGCGGACAATCGAAGGAGAGATTTAGAATTTGAGGAAGGCAATCGGGTGTTTTTTAAGGTCACTCCTTTCAAGGGAATCAGTAAGTTCGGCATGAGGGAGAAACTAAACCCCCGATTTATTATACCATTTGAAGTTTTGGACAAGATTGGTACCGCTGCCTACAGACTAGCACTACCTCTAGAACTTTCTAAGGTCCACAATTTGTTTTATGTGTCCATGCTACGCAAGTACAACCCAGACCCTTTTCATGTCTTAGCCCACGAGCCTCTTCCACTCCAGGAGGATCTATCCTACAATGAAGTACCAGTCGGCATTGTGGATCCAAAGAACAGATTACTCCGCAACCGGAAAATTTTCTTTGTAAAGGTCATATGGCAGAACCACACACAAAGGAAGGCTACATGGGAGTTAGAATCAGACTTTAGAGCCCAGTATCCCCAGCTGTTCGATTGACAGTGATAGACAAATTTGAGGGACCAAATTTTTTTTAAGGGGGGGAGAGTTGTAACACCCAACATTATTTTTTCTATTTTTATTTTTTTAATAAATATAATTATTTATTAATTTAATTTAATTTAATGAAAAAAAAGGGTAAAAAAATTTGTTAAGGATTAAATTGAAAACAATTTTGGGAAAAATGAGTGAAAATTTGGGTTCTGGGGGTATTTTTGAAAGAAAAATCGAAAATCGGGAGTCAAAACGTAATCTAGAAAAATTACGCCACGTCAGATACCCGGTCAGCAGCCCCGACCAACAGGACGGGCTAGGCGACAGAGGCGTTAACGCGGGAGGCCACGCGGGGGGAGTGATGTGGGCGATCCACATGCTCGCGATCGAACGGCTGAGGTCCGTTCCCGCGCGCACGGACGACCCAGATTGAAATCGCACATGGATAGCCCAGATTGAATCGCGCACAGACGGCTTAAATTGAATTGCGCACGGACGGCCCAGATTGAATCGCGGTGAACGGCCCATATTAACTTCCTATTTAATCGCGATCGGACGGTCCAGATAAAAAGCGATGGATGGCCCAGATAAAAAATTGATGGGTATAAATAACCCCATCCGCACCCAAACCTTAACTCTAGCAGCCAAAACCCCTCACCGGAAAAGACAACCCAGTTGTCGGGGAGCTGATCGCCGTATTGGAGCAATTTCTAACCGCCAAATGAGGTAAAAATTTTACCCTTTGCTCAGAATTTAATTTTAAACACACCCATGACCAAATCGGAGCAAAAGAATCAGCCGATTGGCCGAAAAATACTGGAAAAACCCGGTGGCACCACCGCTGGATATTTCAGAAAATACCTCTGATGAAGCCCTTCCCGATTCTCGTTTGATGTGATTTTTTCACCGTTGTGATCACCGTTTCCTTCTCTACAGGTTGACCGGAGCAAAATACCCAACTGCAACGTGAGTCGTAGGAGTCGCCGCACCGAAGAGCCCCGCCGCTAGTGAGTTTCAGTTTTCTATATTTTTTCGGCCAACCGAGGGTCCTAAGTGTGTTTTCTTGCAAGAACTTATGCAAATTTGGCTGAATTCGGCCGAAAACAGCTAAGTTGAGGCGGATTGCCTCCGCAAGCGGCGACGCCGTCACTGGAGCACGGCGGAGCCGTCGTGCCGGATTTTCAAAATTGGTCGAGTAGACCCTGGGACTGATTTTTGGGTTTATTTGGGACGTTTGTAAGTACCATAGGCGCATTTCAGTTTTCGAAGAAAAATTCAGAGAACTTAGGGACCGTCCGTAGGCACAGTAAACTATTTAGCTTTTCGGAGTCAAATTAAGTAAGGACCCCTCACCCTATTTCCTATCATAAATTTGAAGTTTGAATAAATGATAATACAGTCTTTGTACAAATTAAATAGACATGCATAATTAATTATGGGTTGCTAATGGAGTCCGAAATCGAACATTGTTCTCTGTTGATTTCTGTTGATATATTTTACAGTCTAAAAGTATGATGGTATCTGGTTTATCTCTTTTATGGTTTTAAATGCATGTATTACTGCCTTACTTGACCACTGTGTGATTTTGGAATTTAAGATATGATTGCATTACCGGATGCATGTTCATTTGTTTATGTGATTATATTTGATTTGGTAACGGGGACTAAGAAAAAATAGGAAAGGGGTGTGATCAAATAAATAGATAAGACGACAGCCTCACTAGATATCTTGGGAGATGGTGGACGGACTGGGTTCATAGGGAATCCTATCGTGAACGTTGTCTCATACTGGACGGGGTATGAAGACTTTGTCATTTGGCGCTTATACTGGACGAGGTATGGGGATGACCGCTTCACGCTCATACCAGACGAGGTATTGAGGTTTAATGTTTTGGCACTCATACCAAACAGGATATGGGGACGGCTCTGTAATTAAGATTGTTAAAGAATATGGTTCACGTGTTGCGGAGACACCCTTATGGATTCTCATGGATACTAGTAGGCTGGTGAAATGAGAAATAGTTATAATCTAGTTATTGTTAATGAATATAAATTTATGATATGTTCTATGTTATTGATTGTGCATGAAGTTATGATCTGTATGATGTTATTGTTTCTATAGGTTATTTTCATAAATTTCACAATGGTAAGTGATCTATAAATGATTTTACGATTGATAAACGAATTTACTAAATTTAGTGCTCCATTAATTGTTTTGATTTTCTACCAACCTTTACTTCTGTGCTGGTATTATAGTGTGATATCCTTACTGGACTAGTGTAACTCATCCCTTATTTAACCATTTCAGATCAAGAGGATCTGGTTCAAGAATCCGATCCGCAGGAAAATTGGGATTAGATGTTAGATACTTTATATTTTCCATTATCTTTCGTATTTCTCGTGTTTCTTTCAGATGATTTATTCCGAAATGTTTGTTTAGTACTTTTAAATCATTATGTAAGAGATGTAAACTTTAACCTTTTATTTCACTTCCGTACTTAAATTATTATATATTTTCTTTTGAATTTCCGGAGTCATTTCATTTTGTTTAAATAAAATTTATAATTATAAAGATTAAAGATTAAACTTAATAGATATAATTAATTTACTTTATTTAAAAAAATAAATATATTAGCATTGAATGAAAATAATTTTAAAACATTATAACATAATAGTAAAAACAATGGTAATTACAATTAATGTTGTTAGTGGAAATTCGCAATAATATAATATATATGCTACCTCTAGATTTCTGAAAAAAAAATATCTATACATTTTACAAGTTAAATTATAGCACGTCAAATAATTACCAAAAGAGAGGGGTAAAAAGAAAAAAGAAATCAATTAAAAATGTTTTCACGTGCTGGATAGGGCTAAAAAGGGTAAAAAGAAGAAGGAAGGTAACCCACATACGTTGCTGATTAAGCTTTTGGTTTCTGGTAATTTCCCTATTACAAAGGGATAATGAACATCTAACAAGAAGAATATTTCATACCAATGCTAATTTTGTTATTTCTAATATTATAAAAAATTATTTTATTTTTAATAACAGTCAAAATTATTATAATTAATTATTTCAATTTTTTTTTAATCATATTATAAAGAACACACAATTTAATAAATTCATTTACATTAATGGGTTATGTATTTTTTTCTTTATTAAAAGAGTAAGAGTATAAAATTTTTAAAATTCTTTCGAGTGAGATTGTAACATTCCGAAATCATATATTAATGTATGTGTAATATGACGGAGAGGCATTGATGGGTTTGGTTGCGATGTAAATGTGTTAACTACAAGTTATTCATCAACCTCTTTGGGAATGCATCATCTCCTTGTAAGCTTTTTTCATCTTCTATTTTTGACCCATCTCTTGTTTGGTCTTTTTAAATATAATTTTTTTATTATTTATATTGAAAATTAAGATTCTAAGTTCTGATTTATATAATTTATTTTAAATTTTCTAATTTAAAATGACAAATATATGACTCTAAAAACCCTTAACAGTATTAGAAAATTTTTTATAATAAGCTTAAAGTGAAGGAGATGAAATTGTAATAATGCTAAAAATTATCCCATCAATTCATTTCTACTATTCGCTATATTTTCCTTCTCTCCAAACAGGAAAAACGAAAGGAAAACCCCCTTTTTACGAAATTTAACAGATTTCTGACTTGTATTTTGTGTGGGACACAACAAACGGGATCGAACTCGAACAGGAAGGAGTCCAACTCACCCACCTCGAAAGCTCTGCGTGAGTGAATGTAAGTAAAGGTGTGTGCTTTGCGTGAACGTCAAAGCGTCTATATATGTATAGGTAGCAGGAAAGAAAAGGCGGTGAGTTGAGTGGGTGATTATGGACGGCCACGCCAGCTCTGTTGACTCTGAGTCGACTCTCTCTGAAGTTGTTCTTCATTCCAACTTTCCTACTACCAATCTTCGCTCCGTTCGTAATCGTCCTGTCACCATCAGAACTGCCGAGGAAAAGGTTCTCCTTCTTCTTCCTTTCTCTTTCTGTATGTACGCACACAGGCACATATTATGTACATACATGTACATGCATTACTGTTGTAAGAAGATACATGTGCATTTCACTAAGACATATGTCAATGCCACCAATGCAGGCATGTCTTCTTCTGCACTTCGCCTGGGCTTTCTCTTTGTTTTATTTTTTGTTGGGTTTACAATTTACCCTGTTAGGTTCGTTGACTTGTTTCTATTGCACTTCCTTTTTGCAGTCTGTTTGTGAGTATTTTGATTATGTTAGGTAATTGGGTCAGTGTCCTTCTTTTACTTGGCTGAAATTTAGAGATAGACTCGCTTGGTTTTGCCCAATTAGAACTCGCCTCTTTTCTATTTAAATATTGATTAGTCAGACAATGATTTTAGACTAAAGATTTTGGGCTGAATATGATGCGTTATTTGATTTGAGTCAGGAGAAGAGTAAATGGGAAACTTTGGTGCTTGCTTACAAGACGCTGGGAGTGGTATTTGGGGGACTAGTCACATCTCCTCTCTATGTTTACCCGTCAATGCCGCTCAAATCTCCTACAGAAGAGGATTATTTGGGAATTTACAGCATCATATTTTGGACTCTTACTCTTATTGGAGTTGTCAAGTATGCTGGCATAGCTCTCAGGGCTGATGATCACGGTGAAGGTATATGAATATCTGCTTGACTAGGAATTGGGTTATATTCTATGTCTGTCTGTCTTTGAATCTCGAGTGCCATGCTTCTTATGTGTGTACAACCGTTTATTATGTGGAATTCTTAGCAGCTTGAGTAGAAGTAACATATTCTAGGACCACTTACGGTTCACCCAGTCAAAAGGCATGCTGCATGAACTAAATTAAAACTATAAGCCTTTTATGGATTGACAAAGCATTATCGATGGTGAAAATGGATTGCCAAATTCAGAACTGAAAACTGAGAACCGTACTTGATAATGTGCTAAAGTAGCAGTTTTGCTCAAAACATTGTGTGGATCTGAAGTGCATAGTTCTTTTGGCCACACAAGGGCAATATTCTTGACTTCTTAGGACAACTGACTGTTGCAGGTGGAACTTTTGCTCTTTATTCACTGCTTTGTAGGAATTTGAATATTGGGATTCTTTCTTCTAAACGGGTTCATTCAGACCCAATTTCACACTCTCTCTCCCATGACGACGCTGAAAGGAAAACTAGGCTTGCCAAATTTTTTGAAAAAAGTATAGTTGCTAGACGGATTCTGCTTTTCATTGCTATGCTCGGCACATGCATGCTAATCGGTGATGGTATTCTTACACCGGCAATTTCAGGTTTCTTGTCTTTTGCTTTTCTGTATCTGTTCTCAGTGCAATGCTTGTTCGCAATGCTTTTAACTCTTTTAAGTATTTTGACAGTGTTGTCAGCAATGGATGGAATAAGAGCTCCTTTTCCTTCTATCAGCAAATGTAAGTGCCCAAACAGATTGTTCTAACATGTTATAAACTGGAGAATCTTTAATTTATACGATTCTTGTAAATATTTATTTTTGGGGCTAGCAATATCATTTAGCTCTTTATTATGATAAAAAGGAAATTTTGATTTCTATATTCTGTGGGTATTTGCTACTAGCTGATATCCCACTTTAAGATAGATGAGTCATCTGCGAACATTCATTGGCACTAAGGAATTGCTAAGATGCATATGATGATAGAATCATAAGGGATTGTTATATTCTGTCAAATGGTAAACTGTTGTTTTCTATGAGACATTAGTTTGCGATTACTACAGAACTTTTTGAAAATGGTTTTGGAAGAATTGGTTTATACTGGTGGCTACTTTTAATTTCATAACTATAGGCTATGGTCACAGTTTATCCAAGTCATAGACAGAGATAGGAACAACGAGTGAAACAGATGAAAGTGAAATTTTGTAAGACTAAGTAATATTACTAAGGTATAAAGTTTCTCTTGTGGCTTTGGCCAGGTCTAGATGCCACTTGAATATTTTGTCATAGTTTTGATATCTAGAATCTCTTCTATGAATCATGTTGGCAAATTTTGTTCTCGAGTTCGTAACTTTATGTCTGTAATTTTCAGCTTTGGTGGATGCTCTTTCTGCAGTAGTTCTAGTTGTTCTATTTCTGCTGCAGAAATTTGGGACCTCTCGAGTGAGCTTTCTTTTTTCACCAATTATGGGTGCATGGACTCTGAGTACACCATTGGTAGCAATATATAGCATTATACATCATTACCCCACTATATTCAAGGCTCTATCTCCTCACTATATCATCCAATTTTTCTGGAGAAAAGGGAAGGAAGGCTGGTTGTTACTTGGTGGCACTGTCCTTTGTATAACAGGTAGAGCTTGTGCTTAAAAGTTTTTCGATGACTTGATTAGCTTTTCCTTGTTTTTTTAATATTATCTAAAAACCTTCTGCGAATGTATATATGCAAACTGCTTGCACTAGAATGAAGGATGAAAATTTGTAATTAAATTTTTTATTCGCTGGATTTTTATTCATGATATTTAATTTACAACAACTTAATATATATAAAAGAATATTAAAGAAAGTTTTATTAAGAAAGAAAATATAAATGAGTCCCATAAAAGAAAAAGAATTTCCAGTTATAGAACTCAACTATGATTATGCTTTACTGGGAGATTTCATTGAAGGTGCCAATCTGTATAGGAATCAAACTTCTACAAGAAGTCGGATTCCTGTACTCTCCCTTATGCTGGTTTGAAGATCTTGAGCAAACCAAGTTTGGAATTCAATTCTTTGAAAGTCTTCCTAGGTAATGTCTTGTAAAAATATCTGTGATTTAATCGCAAAATTAAATGTGCCACAAGGATGGTACTCCTAACTCTATCTTCTTTTTCACAAAGTGTTTATCAATCTCCATATACTTAGTTCAATCATGATAAATTGGGTTCTTTACTATACTTATTGTGGATTGATTGTCACTTTTATAGACTCTAAAGAAAGAATTCTTAATTCACTAAATACTTTTTATAGTCATATTCCTGCACAGATATCATGTGTTAAAGCTCTAAACTTATTTTTAGGCTAGTTTCAATATCCTTTGTAGCCATATTCCTTCACAAAAACCATATGCTAAAGTGCTAAATTCAGCTTCAGCATTACTCCTTGATACAACTGACTGCTTCTTGCTTATACAAGTAACTAGACTTCTTCAGACATGTATAATATTCAAAGGAAGATCTATTAGTTATAGAAGCAGCTTAGTTTGTATCAGCATATATTTCAATTTATTAGATTATGTTTTTTTTTTTGAAATAGTTCTTGTCCAGCTGTCATTTTTAAATAATTGAATATTCAAAACATTGCGTCCTTAAGTTCTTTAGTGGGGTTATTCATATGACTTACCACACTGACAACAAAACTAATATCTAATTTGGTATCTGAGAGGTATATTAATATACCCACTAGATATTGCTATCTTTCTTTATCAACTGGAGCGTTGTCAATTTTTTATTTCTTGATTTAATATTGGGATCCATGGGTGTATCTGCAAGCTTGCATCCAAGCACTTCGATCTTTTTTAGAAGATTAAACACATATTTTTATTGAGAAATTGAGATTCTTTTCCTTGACCAAATAATTTCAATTCCCAATAAATATTTGAGATTTCTTAAGTCTTTAATATCAAATTGTTTAGTTAAGACTTTTTAGTTCGAGTAATTCTTCGATGTCATTCCTTTTGACTATTATATTATTTACATATATGATGAAGATTGCTTTTTTTTTTTAAAAGAATCATTCTTGATAAATATAGTATGATTTGTTTGACATTGATTATAATCACCTTAGTGAATTTGTCGAATCATACTTTTGGAGACTATTTGAGTTCACAAAGGGACTTTTTGCGGATCTTTCTGGTAGTAACTTGATTTTCAAAAGCAGGTGGTATCTCCATATAGACTTATTCTCAAGTTCTCCATCAAGAAAAATATTTTTTATATTTAATTAGAATAGTGGCCAGTCCAGATTGGTAGTTAGAGACATTAGTATCCGAATTGTATTAAACTTTGCTACTGTTGCAAGTATTTCTTGATAATCGGTTCCGTAAGTTTGAGTAAAGTTTTTGGCTACTAATTGAGCTTTGCATCTATCGATACCACTATTAGCATTATGCTTGATTGTGACACCCATTTACAGTCAACTGGGTGTCTCCCAAGTGGTACTTCTTCTTTCTAAGTTCTATTCTTTTCTAAGGCTTGAATTTCCTCCTTGATTGTAGTTTTCTATTCGGGTATTCATAGTGCTTTATGTATCGTCCTTGATATCTATATTTTATTAACATTACTAACAAATATCTGACGAGTTGATGACAGACTTCTGCATGAAACAAAATTGTGAATTAGATGATCAATTCATTCTCTTTTTTGTTTTCTTAGAACAATAGGTCTATCATCGTACAAATTATCAAAGGAGAGATCTGAATTTAGGTTACTTAAGGTATTTAATGATGCTGGATTTGGATCTGGATTGGATTCATGACTATGATAAGATGGTTATGGCTCTTTCTCTTATTGGTTCTTGTTCCTTTTGGTGTAAACCGAACTTTAACTTTTCTAGTATGGTGAGTAGGTTCAGGTCCCAGTGTCACATCTCGATCTATGTGTTCTGGAAATTGAATAAGTTTAATTGGAAGAGGATGAAGATATTTAGTGGTAAAGTCCCAAAATTGGAATTCTTGTGTATTTTCTCCCCCTAAATACCAATTTTGTAGTATGCTTGGTTTTCGCGAAAGATAACATCCTTGAAGTTAAATAGAATTTTTAGATGACTAGTGAATAACGCTTATATTTTTTTTGCTTTGATGAATACCCAACAAAGATTCATTTTATTGATTTGATATCTAGTTTGCTTCTGAATGGTTGTGTATGTAAAAAAAAGTTTAACAACTAAAAACTTTGATTGGTAGGGTAGACAAAAGTTGAGTGGAAGGAAAATATTGGAGTATAACTTGGTAGGATTTGAAACTCAAGGACTCGGGAAGATAGTCTATTGATAAGGTAAGTTGTAGTTAGGACATGTTTTTCCTAGAAAAATTTTGGAACTTTAGTTGTGAACATGAGGGACGGGGCAACTTTCAAAAGATGTCTATTCTTCTTTTTGGTAACTCCATTTTGATGAGGGGTATCAACATATGAACTTTGATGAACAATCCCCTCTTTTGCAAGATATATATCCATTTCATTTTCTGAATATTCTTTTGCATTGTTTTTAAAACTTGTACTTTTGTCTGGAATTATGTTTAGACCAAATTGTTGAATTTTCTGAATGTATGACCAACTTTTGACTTTTCTTTCACGAGGAACAATCATGTAATTCTTGTACGATAATTTACAAAGGATAGAAAACATCTAGTATTAGTAATATTGTTGATTTTAGAGGGTCTTTGCATCATTATGTACTATAGCAAACAATTTAGAGATTTTGTGGAGTAACATGAGACATATAGAACGAATATATTTTCAAAATTGACGTACTTCACAATTAAAAGTTTTTCGGATTTTTATTTTTGAATAAGAAGGAAATAATTTTTAAATGTATATAAAATTTGGATGTCTTAATCGATAATAATATAACATAATTGTTTTAAGATTATCTAAGTTGAACTGCCTTGAGACTCCACACATATTGTATTATGAGATTGTTTTATGAAAGATGCATTATCTTTGAGAAAAAAGAGCCTTGAGTACATTTTAGCATTGACAATTTTCGTTATAAATTTAAGAAAAATGTAGCTATACAATTATGATCTTGGGTAAGTTTTCATACTAATAACAAGCTGCAATCCTAATTAGGTACATGAAGCACTCCCTTTAAGGTTAACTTATTTGAGATGAGAATATCACCTATCTTGACCATTTTTAAGTAAGATCGATTTGATATTTTTATGATGAGATTCTCATTACATGGATTATATTCTTATAATAATGTTTTATTTCCCATAAAATGATTTGATGCCCCCGAGTCATTGATTGAAGTATTTTAACTTCTTGGAATAACATTAAGAACATTAAAGTAATTACCTTTTCGGGCTGTTATTCCAAATTTTATATTATTATTGATAGAATTATGATTAGGAACTTTTTTGGATAACTTCTATATGCTTTTTACTGAATGGTATGATTGTTTAGTAGAAACAACTTCATCAATAGAGACATGATGTTCCTTACTTTTTTCATCTGAAACTGATTTTGTGGTCTTCAAATAAGTGGGTTTTCAATGAATTTTCTAACAATTGTTTTGAGTATGACCTAATTTTCTGCAACAATCATACCAAGAACTTCTGTTTCTTTGTCGGTTGTGTAAGTTGGGGTGAGGATTCTCAATAGTCAAGATAGAGTTTTGCTCAATTGTAGGGCTTGAGATCCATTTCCTAACATTTTTTTTTTTTTTTACTTTTTCTCTCCTTCAGAAATCTCAATAATACTAGGTCATCGTTTCATCTTGAGTATTCTTTCCTAGACTTCATTTAGACTTTATTCAATCCCATAATAAATTTAAAAATTATTTTTCTTTAAAAAATTTCTCTATACTATTTTGCATAATCTGAACAGCTCCACTCAAGTTTCTCAAATATATCGAGCTGTTGCCAATGATGGGTAACCATGCTGTAGTATTGGATTATGAATAGATCTCCTTGTCGTAGGTCATGGAGGCTAGATTCAAAAGCAAAAATTTTTGATATGTTTTATTTGGTTGAGTAAAACTCTTTGGTTACTTCCCAAATTTTTTGTGCCTTTCCATACAACAAAAAATTCTCATTGTCATGGAGTTAATCAATCACGACATGACTAGATTATTCTTGACCTTTCAAGTTTGGCATTCCACGACATGACCAGAACAAATAATCGGCACCCGTTTGAGTGACTTCTCCTGGGATGTACTCTTCTCTCCCTCATCCACAAATAATCATCTTGATCGATTGAGACCATTGAATGTGGTTGTTTTTGTTTAGCTTTTGGTTGGTGATATGAATTTGAGGGATTTTCGATTTGGGTGGTCTGATGGAAATATTTTCATCAGATTGAGATGTGACTTCAGAGAGGTAATTGGTTCTTGTGATGGCCATTATGTATTTGGTTATCCACAAGAGAGAAAAAAAAAGATTTTTCAGGGTCAAGAAATCTTGCTCCGGTACCATGAAAATTTATAACTAAATTTTGTATTTATTGAATTTTTATTCATGATATGTAATTTACAACAACTGAATAGATATAGGAGAATATTAGAGAGAGTTTTAGTAGCAAATTAAATATAAGTCAGTTTTATAAAAAGAAAAGAATTTTTAGTTATGAAAGTCGACTATGATTCTGTTTTACGGGGAAATTCTTTGAAGATACCAATTTGTATAGGAATTGGATTTTTACAATTAGTAGGGTTCCTGGAAAGGGTTTCATGGCATGCTGACTCTTGCTTTATATAAAGCTAAAAGGAAGGGGAATCCCAGCAAATCAGAATGAAAGGGTTTTAGAGAAAAAAGTATCATTCAGCAAGACACACTATAAATGGTTGCTAGTATATTTAAAATGCAACCAGTTGTGTTTGTATCTTCCTATGTGCTTCTTGTATGAAGAGGTCTAGAGAAAGTTTCCAGGTATTTGGAAGGTGTGAATCTAGGTTATCATCACAATTCTAAAGCGTTGACATGTTTATGCTGATTATTTGAGTAGCATATATCAAACAGAAATCTGAAAGTCCTGAAACAAATTTGTTAACTCTACTGTGAGGATCATTATTTAGTTTATCAAAGGAATTAGTGGTTAGATACTTAGATTTTGTTTAGATCTGCTTGAATCTCTCGCTTGTATAGAACTTGGTGGATGTGCAAAGAAGCACAGATATCTGGTTGCATTCTGGTTCATTTTTTTTCTCTTCCCTCATTGTTGATGCATGCACCCATGTATATATATTTGGTGATTATTTCTTGCCTGTAGGTTCTGAAGCATTGTTCGCAGATCTCGGTCATTTTAATAGGAGTTCCATTCAGGTAACGATAAGTCCACCTTATAACCTAGGTGCTTGTGTACGATTCTAACGGCTTCTCCATGCATTCTTTGCCAACAGATAGCTTTCTTGTTTACAATATATCCATCACTTGTTCTCACATACGCGGGACAAACAGCATACTTAATCAGGAACCCCAATGATCACGAAGATGGATTCTACAAGTTCATACCAGGAAAAATTTACTGGCCTATCTTTGTTATTGCAACGTTAGCTGCAATTGTTGCAAGCCAATCTCTGATCTCGGCTACCTTTTCTGTTATTAAGCAATCTGTTGTTTTGGACTATTTCCCTCGAGTCAAAGTGGTGCACACATCACGTAGCAAAGAAGGCGAGGTCTACTCCCCAGAAATCAACTATATCCTTATGCTCCTATGTGTTGCTGTCATTCTTATTTTTGGTGATGGGAAAGACATTGGAAATGCTTTTGGTATGTTTAACTGGTGTTTAACAGCATTCTGGGTTGATTACTATTCAGATAGAGCTGATAATTATCTGAACATGGTCCTGAAGTAGCTATTGTTGCCCTGCTTTGAATTTGCAAAACCAGTGAATCACTCGATAGAATTTGTCACAGTGCATATTTCACAATGATAGTATAATGAACATCTTGGTATTTATTTGCATCCCAGTTACTTGATTAATACTGTAATAACACGTTTTCATAATTCAATACTTGGTGAGCAGTGGGTCCTTGTTGTTACATAACCTTTCATATCTTTTTATTCCTTTATAAGAATAACGTTCATGTCTTGCCAGTTCATCGTTAGATTTACTGTTAATGCTGTTACACTTGCATATCATTTTGGATCAAGATACGATTCTTTTTCATGCTGATTTGATTACATTACAAATTATATACTATCCTAGTGTTACATAAGCAGTCATTTCTTTTGCCCTTTCCATTTCCTCATCAGTTAGTTCTTTATTTGCAATCAACTAATAAAAAGTTTTGATTACAGGGGTTGTTGTTAGTTTAGTGATGCTTATCACTACTCTGTTATTGACTTTAGTCATGATCATGATATGGAGAGCTCCTTTTGTGCTGGTCACCCTTTACTTCATTGTATTTTTTACAATGGAAGGCATTTACGTAAGTGCTGTTTTCACCAAAATTCCTGAGGGCGGATGGATTCCTTTTGCCATATCCTTTATCCTTGCCTTCATTATGTTTGGCTGGTTCTATGGAAGGCAGAGAAAGATGGAATATGATTTGACTCACAGAATAGATTTGCAGAGACTTGAAATGCTATTAGCCAATCCGAGTATCCAAAGGGTACCTGGATTGTGCTTCTTTTACACCAATATCCAAGATGGACTCTCTCCTATTCTTGGACATTATATTAGAAGTATGAAGTCTCTACACAATGTCACTATTTTTATTACACTGCGGTATTTGCTGGTTCCGAAGGTTGCACCACATGAAAAGGTTGTCATAAAAAAATTGGGCCTCCAAGGAATTTATGGGTGTATAATTCAGTATGGTTACGCAGATTCCTTGAATCTCGAAGGAGAAGAGTTTGTAAATCAAGTAACTGAGAGCTTGTGGATGCATATACATAATAGCTCATGCTGTCTGCCATCTGATCCTGTGATGATCCAAAATGAAATTTCTGACTTGGAGACAGCCAGGGCGGCTGGTGTTATCCACGTTCGAGGAAAGACAAGGTTTCATGTAGGCAAGAACTGCAGCCGGTTTGATCGAGCCATGCTTGCCTTTTATGAAGTTATGCACAGTAACTGTAGGTCTGCCCTCCCTGCTCTTGGGGTTCTGCCATCGCATCGAATTGAGGTTGGAATGCTTTACGAGGTCTGAATGGTGATATCGTTAGAAGCTTATCCAGGGTGTGGGACTTGTATACATACAAAGAATAGAATCAAAATCAGGATTTTGTTCACATGCTAGGAACTAAAATCAGCTTTAGAATCACATAAATTATGATGTATTGTAAAGTTTTACTCATTACATGAAATAGATAATGATTAAACCAAGAATTAATAAGTTTTCTGAAATAATGAAAGAGTTCTGGTTGGCTACTTTGTTTGGCTGTCTTACTTCAAGTTAAGCAATGAAATTTGAACTTGTGTGAGATAAAATTCTGGGATCCATTTGCATGTTTTCAAAGTTATTGCTGGAAAATTGTGTTTTACTATTATTTTCCAAACTGATAAACAAAAATATGGGTTCAATCTTCTTTTGAAGGAATCATGTGGAATTCAAATGTCGAATATCTATTGCTCTTAGTAGTATTTTTCAAGTTTTGTGATGTGAAGAGAAAAGTTTACTGACTCAACATTTGTTTCCTTTTGTAATCTAAAGGGAGCAGAAAGATCACTACAAGGTTACTTTTTTAGCACAATGAACAAGTTGCGTCTTAAAATGTTCCTCTACTCTCGGCCACATAAAGACACATTTTCTTTCTTTTAATTTTTTTTAGAACATTCAACACATCGTGAATCATTAATTTTTAAGGAGATTAATTTCTAAATAGTGAATACCTTCATTTTACTATCTTCATTATTGTTAATAATTTAATAAAAATTATCGTAAACAAATATTATTAATTAATTTAAAACTTATCAATATAATAGCACATCAATGATTATTTCGTAGAATTTTTATGGCCCGACCATTTGTAAATATATTATATTAACTCAATTACAATTATGACGTAAGTTACTATGCTATTTTAGTGTAAAAATACATCTTTCAGTTAATAATTTCTTAAATAACCATTAAAAGAAAATTTTCATAATTGTATTTTTGTTAAATTTTCACAATAATATTATTGTTAAATGTTTTGGCGTGAAGTTAACAGAATGATAATATAAAAAGTATTTTATAATATAATAAAGATTAATACATCCTCGTAATTGTGTTTAAACTAAGAGGGTAATTTTGTAAATTAATCTTCTTATCTTCTCTCGTTCTACATGGCTTTGATTTGCACTTTCCTGCTATTTTTCGCTTCCGCTTTTACAATAAATATTTTAATCTAAAACACACTGACACACAAACTTGCTTCTATTTGGTCTCCCAAGCTTCAAAATGCACCTTTTAATTATAATTTGCAGGACTAAAATGGTCTCCAGAGCGCCATTTACATTAGAAGCTTACAGTCAGAATTTCTTCTTCTCGTCCATGCATTATTACTTTGTACAAACACACAACCATATAACATAGAAGAACAATTTTAACCAAAAATTCAAACAGAAGAAACTAAAAACTAATAAGCCACAATTCTGATTCATATTAATCCATTGTCCTTGCATTGTCGAGGGAAGTGTCTTCTCAAATTCTGTGGCTACACACAACGCAGGCTATGTTCTGACCTGTTTACAGTGGAAACCAGATGGTTGGAGACAATCCGATAAATCTGTCCTGCCACATTATTTCCATTACTAGAAACAAACACTTAAGAAGCCTGGCGAAAAGAAAGTCTACTTGGTGAATCAATTCTCACAATCAGATCATCCTCAGGAGCTGATTCATCACTGGAATCATCAATTATGTGAGTCTGTGGTCTGTCTGAACTTTGCTGTGGGCCTGCAGGGATTTTTCTCACCAACTTTCTCACTTCCAGGTTCTTCCTCACAGTAGCAGCACCTTCTGATTTGATGGAAACAAGACGGTGGCCATTGTTTGAAGGAACCCTTGGATAAGATAAACTATGTGATGGCTTGCTTCGAGTCCCTGAAAAACTTTTGTTTCTCCATGGCATGTCAACCTAGTGAATGAAATAATTAAATCAGTTTTAAGTCAAAGACAACTATTATGATCCACAATTTCAAGGCTGCACCCTTCAATAGACTTTATGAGGACTTTGGGTTATGCATCTATTCCAAGAAACCCAAAAGGAGAAAGGAGAATACTTTAGTTAATTAACTAAAAAAGAATTAGTTTACTTCAATAAAAAACTAAAGCAAATGACTAGAAATTGTGAAGTAACCTCCAAAAATATTTTCTTGGTTAATACTTGATACATTCAAAAGTCAAAATTTAGTTCCACTATACAAGTTATGAAAAAGAAATTTTAAACAAAAGAGGTTGATCATACCATGCTGCCAAAAATGCTTAGTTGCATTGCTCTTGCAGATAAACTATTTGCATGCGTATCTGTCCTCCCGCCTTTTTGCTTATGCTGCCCTGTCTTGTAGAAATGTTCTGGCCAACTCATAAGACCACCATGTTCTCTACTTAGGGTTGTATATGGGTGATCAACAGCATGTGGTAGTAAAGATGACGACCTTAAAATAGCATTTTCAGCTCCAAATGCAGCAATATCAAAAATGATGACTCTTGCTCTTGTCTCAGCTTGATACCAGGATGCTTGGTGCAAGAAACTTGCTGATTTGGCACCTGTTATATAATCAGTACATTGTTCCAATTTGGATAATTTTTGTGAAGAATTTGTATCCAGTTAGACCCTATAGCATAAAAAGATGAGTATCTATTCATAGTTTGATTGTTGAAGTGTTGGTAAGAGAAGAATATCAATATTCAGGGAGTTTTGGGCAGCAGCAATAAAGAAACACGTCAATTTGGTTTCTGTTGCTTGGGAACTAGCTAGCTATTCAGGTATAAAAATAAGAAAATAATTGACACTGGAATAGTGTTATGGATAATCACTAGAGAATAGCAAGAGAAAAAGACATAACAAGAGAGAGAAGAGAGAAGAGAGAAGAAATGAAGTTTGGCTAAAGAAGCAAACATTGACTTACCAGGCGTCTGCCGGAATTAACCAAAAACCATATTGATCAGAGTCTAAGAAGCAAGATAAAAGAACATGGAATATTTTGAAAGACTCTAGCACCAACAGTTTGTTTGTATTGCTGGCTACCTGAAGAATTCAATGATGCTGGATCTGGATTCGGATTGGATTCATGACTTTGATCAGGTGGTTGTGATCCTTTTTCTTATTGGTTCTTGTTCCTTCTAGTGTAGACCCAAAGTTCAGGTTTTTCAGTGTAATGAGTAGGTCTAGGTATATCATGTCAATCTATGTGTTCTAAATATTGAATAGTTTCAGTTGAAGGAGGATGAATATATTCAATTGTACAGTCCCAAAATTGGAATTTTTTTGTGTATTCTTTTCCTTAAATACCAATTTTTTAGTATAATTAGTTTTAATAGAATATGACATTCATGGAGTTATAGAACTTCTAGGTGACTGGTGAATAATGCATGTGTCTCTTTTGGTTTGACAAATATCCAAAAAAAGAATTTTCTTGATTTGCAATCTAGTTTGCTTATATAATAGTTGTGTATGTGAATAAAGACTGAATAATCAGACTTTGATAGGTCAGGTAAATAGAGGTCGAGTGGTAGAAGAGTGTTGAAGTATAATTTGGTAGGATGTTTAAAATTCAAGGACTTGGAAAGACATTCCAATGATAAGATAAGTTTCAGTTGGAACAGTTTTTTCCTAAAAAATTTTGAAACTTGAGTTGTGAACATGAAAGACCAGACAACTTATAAGAGATGTCTATTTTTCCTTTTGGCTATCCTATTTTGTTGAGGGGTATTAACACATGAATTTTGATGAGAATCCATTCTTTTTTAAAATGCATAACCAACTTTTTTCAAAATATTTTTTTTTACATTGTCTATTTTCAACACTTGTATTTTTATCTGAATTTGAGTTTGGACCATGTTGTTGAATTTTCTGAATATATGGTCAACTTTTGATTTTTCTTTCATGAGAAATAAAAATGTAATGCTTGTATGATTATCTATAAAAAATATAAACCATGTATTACCAATAATATTATTGATTATAGATGGTACCATACATTACTATGTACCATAAACGGTTTAAAAGCTTTGTATGACAGCATGAGATATGTAAAATGAATATGTTTTGACAATTAACATATTTTAAAATAAAGTTTTTTGGATTTTTATTTGTAAATAAAGAATGAAATAATTTTTAAAGGTATATAAAGTTCAGGTGTCTTAATCGATAATGCTATAACATAATTGTACTAACGTTGTCTAAATAAGTTAGTCTGACTTGAAACTCAACAGATATTCATTATGAGATTATCTCTTGAAAGATTTATTATTTTTGAAGAGAAAGAGTCCAGAGTACACCTTAGTATTGCCACTCGTCCTCTTCATATCCAAATCCTAAAATTCATATAAATTTAAGGAAAATTTAACAATACACTTATGAACTTGGGTAAGTTTGCTTACCAAGAGTAAATTACAATCCAAATTAGGTACTTGAAGAACTCTTTTTAAAGCTAACTCCTTCGAGATGGAGATATCACCTATCGCAGGCACTCTTGAGTGATATTTATCCACTATTTTTATGGTGACATTCTCATTATATAGATTATAGTTTTTGAAAAAATATTTTATTTATTGTTGTAAAATAACAAAAAAAAGAATAAGATATTTCTTATCTTTTATTCCAATGGATTAGGGCTATACACAAAAGAGGTATATATATATGCTGACAACATAAATCATCTTACTAATTTGTTGCTTATAATTATTCTAATATATATGGGAAATCAACTTAATATATATAGAAATATTCTGTAATATATTTTGTAATCTTGTAATACTCGCCCTCAAGCTGAAATATAAATATTAACCATGTTCAGTTTGTTACGAAGATATTCAGCTTGAGTTCCATTTAGGGCCTTTATGAATATATCATCTACTTGTTTCATTGTCTTCACATAATCAGTAGAGATCAAGTTTTCCTAAATTTTCTCAGGAATAAATTAACAATCAATCTTGATATGTTTGATTCTTTCATGGTACATTGAATAGAGATAAGATGAAGTGCTTGATTATCACACCAGAATTTTGCAGGTGATACGGATTTTAAACCCACTTCAGCTAAGAGGTGTATCCATACTACTTCACATGTGGATTGGGCCATAACTTTGTATTCGATCTCTGTACCGGATTGGGACACAATGGTCTGCTTCTTATTTCTCCACGATACTAGTTTCCCACCAACAAAAACACAATAGTTTTAGATGCAGTCTAATCAGCATCTGTAAAACATTCAATATGAATGTACCATTGATTGTTAAATAATATGTCAAGTGCTGGAGTACATTTTAAGTAGTACAAAATCTCTTTTAAAGTTTCCCAATGTTTGACTGTAGGTGCAGACATAAACTGCCTAGTAATACTGACATGATATACAGTATCTACATGAGTCACTGTAAGGTAATTTAGTTTCTCAACTAATCGTTTATACCTTTCTAGATCAAGGGGTCACCATTATCTTTTGTAAGATGTATATTCGGTACCATTGGCGTGTTACATGCTTTAACTCCTAACTTTTCGGTTTTTACAAGTAGATCAAGTACATATTTCATTTGAGACAAGAAAATTCTTTTCTTGTTTTTTGTCACTTCTACTTCTAAGAAGTATTTTGACTGACTAAAGTTTTTGGTGTGAAACTAGTTTGTAAGAATAACTTGAGAGAGCATATTCTTACAATATTATTAACATAGATAACAAGAAATATAAGATCGACTACTGATTGTTTATAAAAGATCGTGTGATCACATTTACCGACTACTGATTGTTTATAAAAGATCGTGTGATCACATTTACTCTTCTCCAACCCAAATTCCAAAACTACTTCACTAAATTTGTCAAACTAGGCACGGGGACTCTGCTTAAAAGCATATAAAAATTTCTTCAAATGATATATCTTCCTGTACTCTCTTTGAGCAACAAATCTAGATGGTTGTTTCATATACACTTCTTTTAAGAGATCATCTTAGAGGAATGCATTCTTGATATCCAATTGGTGTCAGCGTCGATTTTGAGATGCCGTAATAGAGATGAATAAACTGATATATGTAAGTTTGGCCACTTGAGAGAAGGTATCAGAATAATCCACCCCATACGTCTGAGTATAGCCTTTTACTACAAGTCTGGGTTTAAATCTTGCCATAGGGTCATCTGCATTCACTTTGACTGAAAATACCTATCTGCACCCCACAACCTTTTTGTATTCGGATAAATCTACCAAATCTCAAATATGATTTTTATCGAGAGCATTATCTTCTCAAGTATTGCATTATACCAATCAGAGTGATTCAAAGTCTCCTTAACTATCTTAAGTATGAAAATTGAGTGTATAAAAGCAATTAAAGAGATAAACGAATGAAACAAATTGTTATATGAAATAAAATTAACAATGGGATAAGTAGATTTAGCGATGGTGCACTGATGTTTACCTTTGCGAAGACAATGAGAAGATCAAGATTATGTGGGGTAGGATTAGATGACAAGAGAGTCAGTGCACGCCATGTATCATTAGTCTGTTGCCTTCTGAAATAAATACGAACAATTAGCGATGATACTTGAATTGGAGGTACACCAACGCCATTATCAGCTTGCTCAACTAGAGGTAGAGGTACATTATTCAAAAAAACACTATTATCTATTTGCTCAATAGAGACACTTAGTGTAAACCTATAGATGAACCACTCATTGTCCTCTTCTTAACTGATAGAATTAGACAATTTATTGAGATATGGAAAGTAACACCAATATCTTTTTTGAATGCGAGAATATCTCAAAAAGATACACTTTAAGGTCTTTAGGTCCAACTTGTAACATTAGATCATATATCTCGAACATAGAAGGTGCTATCAAATACCCTATATTACACTAGAAACAAAAGCTTGTTTGGAAAAAGAACATTGTAAAGAGCATCTCCATTGAGTACTGTAGATGGTAAGCGATTAAAGACAAGCTGGATAAACAACATTGGTCCAAAATTGCTTGGGAACCTGCATTTGAAACAAAAGGTCTCGAGCCGTCTCAAGTAGATGCTTAGTCTTCCTCTATGCGACTCTATTTTGAGAGGGTGTATTAATACAGGATGATTGGTGAAGAATTCTACATTGAGTCATATAGTTCTGAAATGAGTTTGATATATATTTTTTGACATTATCATTTCTTAATACATGTACAAAAACATTAAATTGAGTTTTGACTTCAGTACAAAAGACACAAAAGTGAGAAAATACTTTAAAACGATTTTTTATAAAATATCTTCAAGTCATTCTAAAAAAAATCATCCACAAAGTGACAAAATATTTAAATCTCATATTAAATGGAGCAAGACAGAGGCCCAAATATCAGAATGAACTAACTCAAAAGCAGACTTACCTCGTTTATTAACTTTTGGATTTGACGAACTACAATGATGTTTTGTAAACTAACATAATTTATAATTTAATGAAGGTACATCATGAAACTGAGGACATAGTTTCTTCAACACAAGAAGAGAATTATATCCTAATTGACAATGTGTTTCAAATGGAGAAACGACGCTAGAATAGACAACTGACCAAGACACCTAAGTATAAAAAATGTAGAAATCATCTGATACATATCTCTCACTAATAATTTGTTTTGTCATAAGATTTTGAAGAAGACAATTGATCAGGAAAGAATGTGATACAACAATTAAAATGTTTAATAAGCCTAATAACAGAAATTAGATTGAAAACAAGTTTAGGTAAACTAATACAGATAACAAGTTAATAGATGATGTTGGTTTGTGGTCCTAGAACCCATAATGTTATAGGTTGACCCACTAGCAATGATTACAGAAAAAAGTGCTTTGTGTGGTTAAAAACTTGAAAAAATATTAAAATTAACTATTACATGATCTGTACCATCAGAATCAATAACTAATATATTTAAAAAGGAGATAAAATATTTTTCCTTTGATTCGCCAAGAACAGAGAATTTTTTCAAAAAATTTTGATATTGAGAGAATTCAGCATACTCGTCAGCTAAAATCATAACAATTTTTTAAGAATATGGGTTAACAGTAGTAGCAATAAGATTAGCGGTCTGTATTCTCTGATTGTAATTCTACAATTTTTTATACTACCGCTTTATATGCTCTTATTCACAACAATAATAGCAAATAATATCACCATCCATTTTAATTCAAGAATTAAACTATCTGATGAAAAATCACCCGAAACAACCAGAAACCCAGCAACTAGAAACACCATTGTGCAAAACCATCGTGCTCAACTACTAGCGCATCCCATGCACTCACACACACTGATAGACGCGCTGTTGTTGGAGCTTCACCTAATGCCGCCAAAAATCATCGAAAGAAGCGCCTGAACTCGGTGGAATGGACAGAAAATGCCGGAGATCTAGTCGAAGTCACATTGTGTGCAGATATGGAAAACTGCAGCACAATTCGACTTCTTCGGTTGGGAGCACCACTACCGCACAGATCTAGCCATCATGTGCCAAGCCACACGTACAAAGCTCTCTAGCTGCAATGGCACAAATCCAGCCTTCTGTCACGCCCTGCATCGTCTGCACAACTTCCTTCCCCGGGTGGAGCTGCGAACTGTTTTGTCAGATCAGGGCTGCTGCGGTAATCATTTCACCGAGAACGGTTCTTCTGGTATCGTGCCGGATCTGGTTGCTACTCTTAGATTTGGCTGTCGTTGGTAAAGCCGCCGCACCGCCGTCTCTGGTTTCTCCTTTAGGTGGCGGTCAAGAGTGAAAGAATTGATCACAGATCTGTTTCTTTCTGCGATTCTCTCTCTAACCCATGACTTTGATACCACATAAAATAACAGAAAAAAATATGTAAAATATATTATTTTTTGTTCCAACAAGTTAGGGATATATATACACAACAGAGAGATCTATATATGGTAATATAAATCACCCTATTAATTTGTCGCTTATAATTATGCTAATATATATGAGAAATCAACTTAATATATATAAGAATATTACCTGTTATATGGTCAGATGCCTCTGAGTCAATTATTCAAGTATGTTGGCTTCCTGAATAGTATTAAGAGCACTAACGGAATTACTTTTTTGGGTTATTGTCCCAAATCCTATATTGTTACTGATAGAATTTTAATGTAGGAATATTTTATGAAAAGTTTCTATATGTTCTTTGTTAAATGGGCATGATTTCTTAGTGGAGACAGTTTCATTAATGAAGACATGATTTCCCCTATTTTCTTTGTCTTTATCTGATTTTGTGATCTTTAAATCAGCTATTCTTTTTATGAATTTTTCAGCAATCGTCTCGAAAACGATATGGTTTTCTATAATGATCACACTAATGCTTTCCCTTTCTTTGCCAATGTGCTGAGTTGGCATGAGGGCCCAAACAATCAAGGCAGTGTTTTGTTTAATAATAATGCTTGTCATTCCAGCTCCCAACATTACATTTTTTCTGTTTTCTTCTCTCCTTACTTGAGAAAATGTCTTACGGGTGCTAGGTAATGTTTTCATTCCAAGTATTCTTCCTTGGATTTCATCTACATTTTTGTCAAACCCCATGAGATATTTAAAAATTCTTTTCTTTTCCAAAATTTCTCTATACCACTTTTTATTATTTGGGCAATTCCATGTAAATTTCTCGAACACATCGAACCATTGTGAATGATGGATGAGAATACTATAGTATTAAGATATGGATAGATCTCCTTATTGCAAGTTACGGAGGCTAGATTTAACAGTAAAAATTTCTGATGTGTTTTCTTTACTCGAATAGATTAAGAAGAATTTTAACAGGAAGCTAAATACAAATAACTCCCATAAAAGGAAAAGAACTTCCAAGTATGAAAGTCGACTATGATTCTACTTTATTGGGAAATTTCTTTGAAAATATTAATTTGTATAGGAATTGGAGTTCTATAAGAATTTGGATTCCTGCACAAGGATATGGTCTAATAACCAAAAACATTATGTTATGGAAATTTGCAATTCCCAATCTTCTGCTAATTACAAAAGTACTCATAAGGCAAGTTCTTAGATGTTATATTAGCTCCATACTCTAGAACTAATGTAATTTGGGATCACCTAAACTGGATTAAAGACATTTGAAAGGATAATCACTTAATTTAGACAAATTCTAGCATGCTTAAGGCAATACCTATTGCGTGAAGATATCAAATTACAACTAAGAGGAGGAACTTAAACAGATATGGCTATCAGTTTGGTTGTCCCCAGTAATCTCTAAGTTGTGGCACATAAAAAGTTTCCATGCATTTCTAAGATTCCATGTATGCAGGTTTTTATGTGTCACAATTATTATATATGGAGAATGCTTAATTGTCTGAAGGAATTTTCTTTTCAGAAAGATGAAAGGAAGCTTCTGGAGGACATATCACCACATTAATATTAATTACCAGATATTTCAGCACTTTGGAAGCTTTGATTAAGATTTGAATTCAATAAAGCTGCTGGAGATGTGATCAGCTCTTCATGGAGGCTGTGAGTTCTTATGAATCCTTCCAGTAGAAAGCCAATGGAATGGTAGGGTATTTCAATAGTTTCTCCGCTTACATATGTGGTCATTGTTGACCTTTCTGCAACAAGAGCTCTCAATTCTTGCATTTGCACTTTCTCAAATATTTGAGGAAGCAAGAGCTTGGCAAGAGCAATGGCGCTTTCCTACAGAAAAAAAAGGACAACTGATTGCATTCATAATGGATCAGAATCCTACAAAGTCAGGACACAACAAATTTTAGACAGAAGAGAGATCATTCACTTAAAAAGGAGATCATCTAGTCTTGTTGAACTTGAAGTCATTTATAAACCAAAACTTATTCAGCGAATAATGGAAGGTTAAAGAACATCATTTATGCTAAACTCTCTTTATCTTTACACTTCTCTTCACATCATGTGTCATAAAGATCAATTACCTAAGAGATCATATAATAATACCTGCCACAGGAAATCTTCTACTGCAGGATCTGACTGCAATACTGAAAGTACTTTTTCACTTTCAATGAAGAAACAGAGTACCACGGAATCTGTAACGATGTCACAAAGGTAAGGTTTTCCAATTAGCACTTCATAGAGGCCCAATGTAATCCCATGTGTAAATGTTGGATGTAACATGTGCTTGCTCCTTATAGTTTTGCTTGTCCACTGCCAAGCAATAAATGCCCATTTTAATAATCGGAGACCAAGGCAAAATAACCTCACCAGATCAACTTGAAAGTACAAATTTTAAAACTCCAACTTTACCCACTAAAACTTAAGTACCTTAACAACACCGTTAGAAATAAGCCAGATACCATTTGGCTTGCAGCCCTCCCTGTAAAGTGTAACACCACATGATTTCATCATTTCTTTAGTAGAGCCTTCAAGTGGCCCAGAAACACTAGGAGGAAGAGCCCCCATTAGAGGATGGAGTCTAATCATATCAGTTATTCTTGGAATTTTCACCAAAGGAGGATTCCTCAAAAGTTTCTTCAAGTCAGTCTACAGCAAAAGATAAATAACCCATTTTAGTAAAAATGACAAATGAATAGAACTCAGACAGAAGACTGTGCAAAGCCTAATTATTGAAGTGGAACCTGGACAGCATCTTGAAGGTGAAGCATCTCTTTTTCCTCTAACAGCCCAACTCTTTCAAGATTTTGGACATAATCAATCAAGTGATTCAGCACCGAATATGTTACTTGTCTAGTTTTTACAACACGCAAAACCTGAAGGATTGCAACATAAATGAGCCTTTCTGGGACTAGGAAATTTATCAGCAATGTACTATTAATTCCATAATGTACCTTAACAACCAAAGAAATTTGAACTTAATCAGGCATAACTAGTCATCACCAACAACTAACAGCATATTTACTCACAAACCTGAGGAAATGTCAGCCGGACATCTTCCAAGAACTTTCTTGCCTCTTCTCCTTCTGCCTTGCTTTCATTAATTACTATTGAAGCAACATTACTGTCACCTAAACAGTGAAATGGATTAAGACACATTGTGAAGTGCTGGGCTTCTCAAAATAATGAACATTGGAAGAGAAAACAGCTCCATGGATTTCTCTCTTTTTTCATACTTCTTTCTACTTTGTAAGGTAGCAATTTGCAAATTTCACTCGAGATACGAAGGGATAGCAGAACAGGATTCTTCTCCCTAGTTTCCTCTCTGAGTAAGCCAACTATTTAACTTTGAGTTTTAGCAAATGATGATTTCAATTTCTGTACCTACACTATTTTCATATGAGATTTTGATTTCCAACAGCATTTAGTACACACTGTTGGTGCTCTAAGAAATTGATATTTCACTTTATTAGTTTGAACTGATGCAAAGGAAGAAATCTTGATCAGGTTTCCTGAAACATATCCCTTTCCTTAGTTCATTCAGGCCAAACCAGGCGAGCAACTTCACATGAATATCTCACTTTATGACTATAGATAAAGAAGCTGTCACAGATTTTCCTGCACTCGTTTTAATAGTGAAGTGATTTTCTTTGTGAGATTTCAGTTGAAAATGGTTTTTTTAAGAGAAAAATATCATAAAAGAGTCTCCAACGAGCTACCAATCATTTTTCAGGCAAAACCAGGCGAGCAACTTCACATGAATATCTCACTTTATGACTATAGATAAAGAATCTGTCACAGATTTTCCTACACTAGTTTTAATAGTGAAGAGATTTTCTTCGTGAGATTTCAGTTGAAAATGAGTTTTTTAAGAGAAAAATATCATAAAAGAGGCTCCAACTAGCTACCAATCATTTACAAAAACTATATAAACAAGAAAATTGCAGAAGGGACTTAGCCAAAATATTGACAAGCTTCCCTAATCTTTTTCAGAGAATAGATTGATCTTTAAGTAACTTCTCTTAAAAATGATTCTTTGTGACATTTCTGTATCATAATACTTCCAGGCCCCAAAAGAATAGAAAAGGATTAAGCTGAAAAATAAACATGTTAATTGTCTTTCTGAAATGTACAACTGAGCAACGTATTTTCCTCCCTGAGAAGAGAATATAAAAACTGTGATAATTAATTATGTGCCAGTTTTGACAGAAAGCCATAGAGTTCTTGCTACTTTTCGTTAGTAAAGGAATAAATATACTCTTATACAAACCTGTGTTATAATTTGTGCATATAACTAATATTATTTTTCTTTATATCATGAAGGTTCTACAACCTAATGTTGAAGGGTGATTTTATTCTATCACACAAATGTACTATTTACAACATCACAAGACATTAGAATGTAGAGTTTTAATCTTACAGACATTAGGTTGTAGAACCCTAATGATAAAAAGAATACTATTAACAATGTTCACAAATTACAATACAGATTAAATATAAGAGTACATTTATTTGTTTTAATTAGAAGCCGTGTAGGTTTTGTGGCAACTTGTCTTAGTATCAATTTTTTTCAAATAAACCTTGTCTTAGTATCACATATTACTCAATATTGAAAAATATAGCCTCTAAACTACAAACAAATATCAATTGAATTCACAATTTGTTAAATAAAACAGTTTTAGTCCCTCTATCTCAAGCTTTAGGGAGACTGTGAAATAGATTCTCTAAACTTGACATAAATGACACTTTAATCCTCGTTTTTAGGGGAAAAAAATCCATTTCTCTTATAAATTTATTACTAACAAACAAAAAAGATACAGGTCCAAGATAACACAAGCAATATTCTCTATTTTGCTTAAAATGTGTTTACAATTTATTTTGTTTTTGTCCTAACATATGTTTTACTTACAGCCTTTGTTATTTATATGTTGGGTAAAACTGTAGAGATGTTGGGTGCTATATTAAATGAGAGGTAAAATTATTTGCTGCTACAATATTTTGCATCAAATTGATAGAGATACGCTACATGAGAAATGAATACGAATTATTCTTATACTGTTAGAACATGACTTTGTTTTGTTTTGTTTTTGTTGTTCTTTTGTCTGTAAAAAAGAGAGTAAAGTGTTAATTTTAAATTTATTAATTTCTAAAGACTGAATTATTTTATTTGACAAAATATGGGCTAACGTAAAGTAGTTTATAGCTTAAATGATGTTTTTGTAAATATCCCCACTTGTTATAATATTGAAGATAGCAGATTTACTTCAAATGCCCTGACGACCTAATTTTTTCAGCTGCTGTAAGCACCAACAGTTTTAAAATTTCCATATCAAAGACTTTTACCTAAAAAGTCATGGAGTTGTTGTCGTGCAATTCTGTGGGCACGGAGGAATGCAGCACATATGTAGCATGCAGATTCCAACCTTTCCACCGTGAAGTAAGTAACCAACTTTCGTGGGCAAATGCTAGACTGCAGAAACTTGTAATAACTTGGAAAGTGAACATTGGATTTTAGACCATTCCAATCGCATAAAGCCTCATGAGAAGCTGAGTCAATTCCCTCATCTACTGACTGCATCAAAAGAATTGCGGTAGTTTGTGTTACCCGTCCCTCATCAAGCATCCCCCAATAGGCTGCTTGGACACCTGGCATGAAAAGTGTTCTAAATCAAAACATAAAAATTGATTAAATGAAAGATAGATTTGAAATAGCGCCACATAGCCAATGAGCATAAAAAACTAAACTAATTTGAACCAAAAAAAAAAAAACTGCAGTTTCTGTGTTTGTGTAGGTCAGTATTTAAACAATATATGCAGAATTCTGCTACACAACAGAGGAACACAAGCTCCTAGGTGAAGTGTTCATTGCATTAAGGTTACATTTTATTCATTGTACATTCAATTCCTAATTCTGACATTCTTATCCCAAAAAAAAAAATCCTAATTCTGATATTCATATTACTCTTAACATGCAAAATTAGAAAATAATTTATTGTGCTTGAGTTATCACTGTCCCACCTTGAATTACTTGATGGTTGAAATTCAAACAAATTATATTCTGATTATGTATATCAAGAGTAATATTAGAATTTAAATTAGGTATTGATTAAGAATTAAGTGGAAAATGAACCAAATGAAGTGGAAGAACCATCATACCAATAGAAAATTCTCAAGTTTTAAAAGGAAAATTTATTGAATTTTTAAATTACTTATGAATTTGCAAAAGTATTTTTAAGATAATTTAGGGCACAGCAACACTAAATGACAAATAACATTTTCATCATGAAATTCTTCGATGTGATCTATATTTATCTCAAAGAAATAACATACAATGCAACTAACAACCACAAAGATTAGAGCAGAGAGAATGAGAGGATACACTAAAGAGAAAGAGTAGACTACTGAAAGCAAATATGGTTGAACTAACCATTCAAAAGCCGTACACGTATGTCTTTCAGACTTGTAGGGTCCAAAGTTTCACTTTCAGATGTCCCATGGGGATGCACACGTTCCTCTTCCAAGTCATTTAAGCTTGCAATATATCTTTTAACTGTAGGCCAGTCAGCAGGTCCAAGTTCCTCATCATCTCCTAGATCACCAAAAGCTTCCAATGCTTTGTTTAACATTTCATACTTTGTGAACTCCAGTATGCGCCTCTGTTCAGAGACAAATAGAAGGCTAGTCACTAAGCAAAAAGTTTCAAGCAGATAATATGGAAAAGATAGCATGATTTGGGATCAAGTTCTCATTGCATTGATGTGTATCGGATTGGAAAAGAAATAGGTCAGAAGTCAAAGGTATAATTTATGCAGGGTTGGTTTTTGTATCAATTGGTGTGCATTGATAAGGTTATATGTTACTTTCATAGTCTGACTCTCTTAAACGATGTTGCTATTCCATCCAGTACATGGAATACATGCCTTACCTTATTAGAAAAAAGTATTTGACAGCTATTTTATCTTTGTAATAACTAACCCCAGGCCACCAACCATATCCTTCTTGGTGTCTGAAGGTTAGAAGGTTGTGGGATTCTGCTTTAGGCTTCCTTTAGCTAATTTAGAAAGAAAAAAAATTTGGCAGCTACCGTATCTATGTAGTTTCTAAACCCTAGGCCACCAATCACATCCTTCATTATATCAAAGGCATAACTTGTATCCGTGTGCTTCATATTTGCTTGGAGTTCGCTCCCAAAAATATAGCGATCCCTACCCCCTCACGTCAATCCCACGAGCCTCTTCTCCATTCTTATTCGATCACGGCGGGAGAGCAAGTCAAAATAGAAAAACTCACATTCATTAGGTTTAGGGATAATCAGGCTCGAACTGATGACTTCCACCACGTCAAGGTGACACTATCACTGAGTTATATCCCTCCCCCCCCTCAAGAAATAGAACTGACTAATCCTAAAGCAAAGGATCGAGAAACTTAAGGCCACTATTCTTGAACAACTTGGAGTCGGGCTTTCCTTTCGCACTATTACATATATGAAATGAAAATAATGGAAAAAGTTGGATTCATTTGTCAACTGCTCCTAGTGGAAATAGGATTGACTACGGATTCAAGCAATAGTACATGGTTTCATAAAATCGTGCGATTCTTCCAATCTAAATCAAGCTGGTTTTACATGAAGAAGATTTGGCTCAGCATGTTCTATTCGATACGGATAGGAGAAGTGGTATTCTTTTCTTAAAAAAATCGAAAAGCAGAACCAAGTCAAGATACGGATCAACCCCTTCTTCTTGCGCCAAAGATCTTCTCATTTCCGAAGGAACTGGAGTTACATCTCTTTTCCATTTCCATTCAAGAGTTCTTATGTGTTCTCACGCCCCTTTAAGACCCAGAAAAATTGACAAATTCCTTTTCTTAGGAACACATACAAGATTCGTCACGACAAAAAGGATAATGGTAATCCTACGATTAACTACTTCATTTATGAATTTCATAGTAATAAAAATACATATCCTACCGAAACAGAATTTATAACTTGCTATCCTCCGCGGAAAAGATGATTCATTCGGATCAACATGAAAGCCCATCTACATTGCATTGCCAGAATCCATGTTGTATATTTGAAAGAAGTTGACCTCCTTACTTCTATGGTACAATCCTCTTCCCGCTGAGCCTCCTTTCTTCTCGGTCCACAGAGACAAAATATAGGACTAGTGCCAACAGTTAATCATGGAAGAAAGGACTCACTGAGCCGAGATCACTAAGTAATACAAATCTAATACTAATAGAATAGAAAATACTAATATAATAAAAAAGAACTGTCTTTTCTGTATACTTTCCTCGGTTTCGTTGCTACTGCGGGCTTTACGCAATCAATCGGATCATATAGATATCCTTTTAACACAACATAGGTCGTCGAAAGGATCTTGGAGACCCACCAAAGCACAAAAGCCAAGATCTTTTTGAAATGGATTCCTATTCGAAGAGTGCATAATCGCATGGATAAGCTTATACTAACCCGTCAATTTGGGATCCAATTCGGGATTTTCCTTTAGGAGCATCGGTAAAGAATTGGAATGTAATAATATCGATTCAGCAGAAAATGTTCTCTATTGATTCAAGTGTTGTCCCTATGGGATAGTGATAGAGAAAGGAAAAAACCGAAGATTTCACATAGTGCTTTTGATCGAAAAATCAATTTGATTTAATTTATTTCGTATCCTTCGCTCAATGAGAAAATGGATCAGATTCTATAAGATCAAACTCATGGGACTTAAGAAAAGAATAATAAAAGGGAATAAAATCAAAAAAGAAATAAAAAAAAAGAGAGAAAAAAATAATAAATAAATAAGTAAATAAAAATGAAGTAGAAGAATCCAGATTCCAAATTAACAAATTCAAATTTAAAAAAGTATCTTTCTGATTCTCGAAGAATGAGGGGCAAGGGGATTGATCGAGAAAAATCTTTTGGTTCTTATTATAAGATCTTGTGATTGAATCCGCAGATGTTTGGTAAAAAGAATAATCTTCTACTTCGAAAATAATCAAAAATAGAAAGTGTTCAATTGGAACATCAAAACGTGACTGAGTTTGTCCTAATTACTCTTTGGGATAGAGTGGAAGAAGGGAGGAGATTCTCGAACGAGGAAAAGGACCCAATGACTTCGAAAGAATTGAACGAGGAGCCGTATGAAGTGAAAATCTCATGTACGGTTCTGTAGAGTGGCAGTAAATGTGACTTATCTGTCAACTTTTCCACTGTCACCCCCAAAAAAACAAACTCTGTCTTACGTAAAGTTGTCAGAGTACGATTAATCTCTGGATTTGAAATCACTGCTTATATACCCGGTATTGGTCATAATTCACAAGAACATTTTGTAGTCTTAGTAAGAGGGAGAAGGGTTAAGGATTTACCCGGTGTGATATATCATATTGTTCGATGAACTCTATATGTTGTCGAAGTAAATGATCGTCAACAAGGACGTTCTAGTGCGTTGTAGATTCTTATCCAAGACTTGTATCATTTGATGATGCCATGTGAATCGCTAGAAATATGTAAAGTATATGGCTAACCCAATAATGAAAGTTTCATAAGGTGACTGGAGCAGGCTACCATGAGACAAGATCTTCTTTATAAAGAGATTCGATTCGGAACTATTATACGTCCAAGGTCCAATATTGAAATAATTTCAGAGATTTTCTCTGACTTTATCCGTGTCAACAAACAATTCAAAATGTCTCAACTTTTTTTGAACAGGTCCAGGTCAAATAGCAATGATTCGAAACACTTTTTTTTACACTATTTCGGAAACCCAAGGACTCAATCATATGGATATGTAAAATATAGGATTTCCAATCCTAGCAGGAAAAGGAGGGAAACGGATACTCAATTTAAAGTGAGTAAACAGAATTTCATACTCAATCTCATAGATACATATAGAATTCTGTGGAAAGCCGTATTCGATGAAAGTCTTATGTACGGTTTGGAATGAGATCTTTCATATCTTTCGAGATCCACTCTACAATATGGGGTCAAAAAGCCAAAATAAATTATTTTAGCCCTTATAAAAAGAAAACTGATTTTTGAACCACTTTCACACTCATGTCACGTCTAGGTACTGCAAAAGAAAAACTTGCAAAATCCGATCTGATTTATCGTAATCGATTAGTTAACATGTTGGTTAACCGTATTCTGAAACAAGGAAAAAAATCATTGGCTTATCAAATTATCTATTGAGCCTTGAAAACGATTCAACAAAAGACGGAAACAAATCCACTATCTATTTTACGTCAAGCAATACGTGGAGTAACTCCAGCTATACCAGTAAAAGCAAGACATGTAGGCGGATCAACTCATCAAGTTCCCATTGAAATAGGATCCGCACAAAGAAAAGCACTTGCTATTCGTTGGTTATTAAGGGCATCCCGAAAACGTCCAGATCGAAATATAGCTTTCAAATTAAGTTCCGAGTTAGTGGATGCTGCAAAAGGAAGTGGCGATGCCATACGCAAAAAGGAAGAG